>NW_023998422.1:7835856-7851892 GCF_014805625.2 Glossina fuscipes
GCGTGTATCTTTATTATACTTATTTTGATATTTTATCAATTTTGATATACCAAAGGAATAATAGAATGCTCCGATGTAAGCATTTTAAGTCCCACAGTGTGACTTGCGATCAGAATACGTTTGTTAGTCTACTTTCTTGTTAACTCTTGGCCAATGAACATCACTGCTTATACGCAAAAAAGACAGACTTGAGCTATAATGCCTTTTTTGTCCCATTTTTAATATCCAAACTTTTTTCATTATTCATTATATACTCATCCAAGATAGTCTTGGGAATTCTCTGACTTTCTCATTAATCGTAACGAAAATGAATAAAATTTTACGTTATTATGCTTACCGCTCAAGTATTGTCATTCTAGCTTAATTAAGTCTGTTATACGAATTTTCAAACTCAGGATTAGAAAACTGCAAATTTTGCACTTGTATTTTTAATTCAGTTTAGTACGAGCAGTTTGCGTATCAGTTCGATGCGAAAGCAATTCACGATTAAAAATTGATTAGACACTAGACCCTTAATCGGAGATATTGCGAAAAATACGTCTACCTACCAGGTCTAAAATGTTAATATAGATATTTTAAGGATAAGAAGACTACCCAGAAATGTTAATATAGAGGACTACTCTTACAAAAGTTACAGCATTTAAGTAAGGCATTAATAGCGGAACAGATATATTAGAGACATCGCCCGAGATGGTAATCCGATTGAACGGTGTCTCTTGCTTGAATTCATAACATCAAACTTGAAAAGTTATTTATTATCGCATTCTTACTACAATTCCACAAAAACCCATGGCATACAAGGACAGTCTGCACTGAACTAAACGGCCCAATTGTGTTGCGTAGAAATGCATGGAATATTCGCTTATTATGACAAATCTGTCGCATTCATATTTGTCTTAGATTCGGATTTCAGTTCTGAACATATATTTTCAGCTTTTAAGATTGTTCTCTCGTTTTTGTATTGCATAATAGCTGATGGTAATAAGTCCACACGATGGTGACATCGATAAATCCGCAGTTGGGAAATGCACGTTGTCGTTAAATGAGGAACAAAAATAATATCTCGCAAACCTCAGAACAGTGCTCATCCATCTAACAAACGAACCTAAGCCGAAAATTAAATTCTAATATGACAGAAATAGTTATTAGCGAGCTCTTTTTTGTGATAACGTCTTGCCTGAAGACAAAACGGTGTAATAATATTTACAATTTACGAACGCTTGGAAGCGGTACACATGTCGCTGTCGACAAAAACACAATTATCGCAAATCGCTGTCCTCCATATGAATTTGCTATACTGAGGAAAACATCAAAAAAAAAGGCCTGGCGGCGACAACGTCTGAAAGTCAGTTTAAACTATCATGGGGAACTATCTGTTTTCAAGTGCGGCAGAAACCACAACCGAAATTATGTAATAACAAAAAAAAATAAAATTTTGCATAATTTTTAAAGTTGTTTCTATTCTTTTTTATGACTTTTGCTTTTTTTTTTTAATTTTATTTAATTTTCTCTTTTTAAAAATATTTTTTAAAAATTTTTGTTTTTTTTTTTTTGATAAATATATTTTTGTACTTTTTAATTTTTTTTTTTTGTATTTTTTTTTTTTTTTTTTTTTTTTTATTATTTAAAATAAAAATTATTAATGATAAATATATAAAGGTATATATATATATATATATAAAGGCACATATGCATAAGTACATACATGTGTATGTAAAAAACCAAATAGAAAATCCAGAGTTAAAAGTAATGGAGAAAAAAAAAAAAAATTGAAAAAAAATTATGATGGGATAAACAGAAATACAAGGAATGAATTAAATGGCAATGACGCTGGAGAGTGACTTTGAAGAACGAGGAGACGTTTCAAATGTTTTTACATGTTTTAAAGCTAAGTAGGAAAAACAAGTTTGTGTTATAGACAAAAACTTACAAGTAATGGTGGTGGTCGAAGTTGCGCAAGTTCCTGTGGTCAGCAATTCCTCAACGTCATCTTCATCTGTGAGGTTTATGGCATAATTATTGCTGGTTGTTGTTGCTGTTGTTGTTTGATTAGCCATATTATTAAAAGCTTTATTGTTGTTCAACTTTTGTTGCGCCCCATGATGCTGCAGCTGATGATGATGCGGATGGGGACGGCTATGATGGTGATGATTGCTGCTATAATTTGCGTTCGTTAAGCGACGATGATGGTTACGTGCGAAAAGAGATGAATTTGAATTTTTATATAAAGACATTGGGGCAGAGCCAACAGCAGTTGCTCCTGTACTGCTAGATAGAGCGTTGCCAGAAACTGCATTGCCAGAGGAGGAGGAGGAAGATGTTGAATTAAGACGTTGACTGAAAATGCTGTTGGAATTTGCGGCAGCGGCAGCGTTATTATTTTTACGAAATTTCTGTATATTATGATGGGCAACGTGGGAATGGGAAGGATGGGGGGAATGTGTGGAATGGGTGGTTGGCGGTACTGGTGGAGGATATAAATGATTTGAATTCGTGACAGTTGTGGCTGACGGCGGTCACGAACAAGCCACTTCAGTGGCTGGCTGACAATTGCCCACGTTACTATTACTATTACTGTTGCTATTATCTGATATATCTTCCGGATTTAAATTGTTCTGTTGTTGCTGTTGTTGTTGTTGCTGTTGTTTAGTAATTGTTGTTGTTGTTGTTGTTGATGTCGTTGTCATCGTCGTCGTTGTTGTTGTTGTTGTTATCGTGGTTGAAATTGTGTTAATAGTCGCCTCGCTGGAGTTGTTCGAGTTTTCCTCGTTTTGCTTTAAAGATCGTAAATCTTCATTGAAAAGATGATTCAATATCTTTTGTAAGTACCTACCGTTTCACTAACACGACTACGCTTTTGATGATGTTGAAGCATACCACCACCACCACCACCACCGCCACCACCATTATTACCGCCCAGCCCCGCCCCGTCCTTTTGTGATATCTGTTGATTCATTTCGCTGGATAAACGCTTCCGGTTGGCTAAAATGGCATTATTAAAATTATTATGATTTTCCATAGATTTACGTTCACGTTTCAAAAAATCTCCGTCCAAATACTGGGACAATTGTTTACGTTTCACATGACGCGCCTCTATCGACATACCCTCCTTTAACATTTTGATGTTAACCTAACGGGAATGGTAAGTATTTTGAAATAAATTTTTTACAATTCACGGAAATTACTCAACTCTCACCCCATGTTGTATAACATGCTCTGTAAAATTCTGTATACTTTCAGTTAGATCCACATTCAAATTTTCAGTACGTTCAAATTCTAAGCCAATAAACCACATCGAACAGAAAGGTGAGCAAGACACCGAAGACTGCTGCTGTGCGGGGGCTGAAATTTTCTCCTCGTCGTTAGTACTGCTATTGCTGCTGTTATTGTTATTGTTGCTGTTGTTGTTGTTACTGCTGCTATTGTTGTTGTTGCTGTTGCTGCTGCTGTTGTTATTATTATTATTAGTACCGATTGTATTGACAGTGAGTGTACTGCTACTACTATTATTGTTATTACTGCCTTTTTTATACTCGAAACATTTGGGGTTAACATGAGCCAACGAAATGTGTTGATTACGTTCTAAATTACCGATAAGTAAGCGTACTTTCGATTCAACTAAGCCACACCATTCCAGATGGTCGTCAGCCGTCTGCGAGTTAACCAGCAAAACAATAAAATGACGATATCTACATAGTATTATTGCAAGAAAAATTATTTCAATTTTTTTTTCTATTTAAAATTTTTCATCTTCACTTACTTATAAAAAAAACTGGGCGCTTCAAATAATTTATCCCAGGTGGCTCGGCCTAACATAATTTCATCGGTGGTAGCCATGCCTCGATTGAATTCAGCTAATATTACCTTCTTGGTGGACTCGGAAACATTAAAAGTGGAATTTTGCTGAGGATACGCTGGCGTTATTATCGGCATTAAATGATAACGATCTGAGGCATTAACACGCGGATCCCAAACCTTAAATGAAAAGTTTTTCTTAATAAGCTCTTCTTGTTTTTTTTTTTAAGCTAAAAATATACCAAAACTTACCGGGAATCGTAAATTAACATTATCTGGATGTTTAAGTAACACAGGATGCGGCCATTTCCAGCGCGAAAAAACTAAAAAGAATTTGTGCACCAAAGTTGAAGCTGTTGCATTTGGGTACAGTTGACACGTACGCGCCACCAACATAGCCCATGTGACACCCCCAAAATAACCCAACGAATTGGAATAAATGCCATGTTCTATAGAAAAAGAGCAAAATATGAAAGGTATATGAGAGAATGTTTGTGGCGCACCGGTCGCTTTAAACTTACTTTTCGCCCATAGTTTTATAGAACGTAAAGCTAAGCGAAAATTTTCGATATTCGGTACTAATGATAATATTTCATCGGTTACCCGGCAACCGTTCAAACTGCGCACTGATCTTGGATCGAGATTTTTTAATAAATTATCATCACGCAAATCGAAGTCATCAGGTATCTCTTTGAGTGATAGGCGGGCAAACAATAGATCAATTTCAATGCCATCGAAATTCATTTTGATTACCGGTACGAAGGCCTCTTCCACGGCTCGGCATTCCGTTACTTCGGACTGTTTCTTTAAAAGCTCAAAAAACGATGAAAAATAATCGCTACGTTCAATGTTACGAGGCGCCACGCAAAGAGCATCAATATCAGCCCCTTTATGATGAACGCCCAAACGATATGAGCCGAATGTATAAATTTTGCCGCCCAATTTCTCTGCAGCCGCTTCGGGCATATTTTTGGCTATGGATACATCTTTGACCCATTGCTTAACAAGAGTATTTAATTTGGCTAGTATTTCCATGCGATGATTCAGTTCCTCCTCACTTTCGAATACCTTATACGGTTCCAAAGCCTTGCGTAATTCTTCCGTTTTTTGTAAATCTTCAGGTTTTGGACCCGCTAAACTAATAGCTGACGTCATCCCTAACTGTTTGACTTGTTGCTGCTGCTGTTGGTTATTTTGTGAATGTGAATTTCGTGCCCCATTGCCACCACCAGCACTATTCGCTGTATGACCATTCTGTTGACGTATTTCCGAGCTCCACATATTCATTCGATTGCCTTATTATGAATATCTATTACTTTGGCGGCAGCAATCGTTCTTTTCCCCTTTACGAACTTTATACTCCGGGTTACTTTAAACGTTTTACTCCCTTTTCCTCTGTTATTAATTTACTCGTTACGTCTTGAAAGTACTTAAAGCGTTTCTTCTTTAAAAAAAAAAAAAATTGAACGCTATTATTTAAACATGTAAACTAATCCGAGATTTGAAAATCTGTTAGGTTAAATACGTTGACTTTTAAATGCTAGACTGAAAGAAAAATAATATAAATAATGATATTAGTAATTAAGGAAGAAATGAAATGCCGAAATTTTGCATATATATTAAAATAGTAGGAAGAAGAAAGGAGCCTGAAGGTCCGTTCACTTCTGGGATTTTCCGGTATAGAATTTTCAGCAATATATATATATTTATATATATATATATATGTACTGCATTCTATATACCCAATATTGAAAAAAACTATAGCGAGTAATGTCGGAATATTAGCGACCCTTGGACTGCCTAGAGGACTTTTTGCAAGAATTTCTCCTTGCGATAGAACGAGAATTTTCGGCTATATGTATGTATGTATGTATGTGTATATGTATTTAATGTATATAATGAATTAGATATATAAAAATTCTCGTTATCTTCAAAGATCGGTAACTTGGCGGCAGTGCTCGCTATAGTGTATCGAAAAACTTATCTCCAAAAACTACAGGAAAACCTTTTGAAACAATCACTGACAGATAATGCGTAATGTTTTTACGCCGCCCATCTTTAATTTGAACCACAAACCCGTTCCGCTAAATATCCCGCAATGTTGTTATTTCATAATTTAAAGAAAGTTTTAAAAGGGACCGCTTTGAGAAATGCGGCTTTCTTTACAATTAAAAAGGGAAGTTTTAGTATTGCGTACATCTTTCCCTCTTTCTCTCCCGCATTCAATAGATCGCAGAAATCGGAACGACAACAATCTGAATATCATTATAGTGGTTAAACCTATATAGTCATTCGCCGACGTCTTTTTCTCTATTTCCAAGTTGAAGCTATAAACACTAGCTGCAATCCACTTAAGATGGCCGAGATATATGCTCACAAAAAAGGAATAGACAACGACACAGAGCTCCAAAAACTTACAGAAAATTCCTTTTATACCGCTTTGCAAGTGTTCAAGAACAGGCTTCAAAATGAGACTTCGCGCTTCTTCTCGAGTCGTTGTGTTTGTAGAATTTGTAATGCGCCACAAACTTAAATATAAAAACTAATATTCTGGTGTACTATCCAGGATCACTGGGCGAACCGCACAAAATAATATTCGACCCGAATAACTGACTCTTCACGGTGAACAATTAATTTTATAATATTTTAAATGCACACAATTTCTTGGAACTTGGCAGATGCGCACAATTCGTTTACACAACTATTAATTTTACACTTATGGTGAAGCTATTTATACTGAAACAAAACAGAAACCTATGACCAGATTCGAGTTTAGGGAAACTATTAAAATTATACTATCCGCACATTTTCGGGTAAATAATACCAAAAACTTGAATATATTTATATTGAAGCGCATTTTTTCCCTTATTCAGGTAAAATATATAAATTTGACTACCTGTAAGCTGCTTATCAGGTGGCTGCGGTTTTCATTGTCGATATTTGTTTCTTTGTCTCTAAAATAGATTACCTATCCCTTTGTTAAGAATCATTGTTTTGCGGCTCTAACTCTAAGCCGCGCTTACCTGTAAAGTAGGGATTACATGCTGTCGTAATTTCAGGGAAAAACCTTTCCTATGCTATAGCACTTGTGTTAAATTATTATATTATGCTTGTGCGGCTACATACAACACATAGATGGACTTGATATAGATCCTGGTTCTATTAGACTTGTATGCCCACCAGTCTGTCCGTCCGTCTCGCTTTTATGTGCTCAGTCTACACAAGCAAGTTTTGAGGTATTTTGATATTTTAAAAATTGTTCCCCCGACTTGTTTGGAACGTTCTTGAAAATGATTTGAATCAGAGCGCCTTTCCGACCACTTTCCATACAAAGCATCATTTTGAAAAGTTATTATATAAATGAATGTATTTATTATATGAAGAACGGCGTGCAGCGTGGTGAGGCTAGACTGCTGTACTATCTTTCCCAAGCAACCGCAAGTTCGATTTGCGTTGCCCACGCGATTAAAAATGTCGAAGGAAGGATTCCAATACAATTATGCCATATCTGAAAAATTGTCTTTCTGCCAATGGAGAAAACTGGTTAACGGCTATAGAGAAAGGTCATAATGTGCACACAACTACACGTATATGAGTTTAAAGTATTTCGAATATTTTTAAGGCTCCAACACTACGAAATGCCACAAAGCCGTCTAGCAAAACAACGAACGCGCTACAATTTTTTGTTTACGAAAATTCTTCAAAACACCTAAATTGGATGTAGATTAACGAGACTTTTCACTTTCTTAATTCTTACGGCATTGAACGTTACCCCTCGAATGCCCGCACCGACAATGTAGAAATGTTTAAATATTTGCAATGGTAAACCTATAGATAGCGCTATAGACAGAAACGATTTAACGACACTGACAACGAATCGGATAAATGATATTCTTTGATACGTAAATAAGCCGATTATTTATTGTAGGCTAAGGCGGTTCAATATGAAATTATGTGCGTTCCGCAAAATGTGTCATCTTGAACTCTACATCAAAAGTTCGGTCCAAGGCATTCAAGTGTCATTGATCTCACTGTCTTTCCGTGATAATTAATTTAGCCAACTCATCTTCACCACATCTACGGGAAGCCATTTAATGTTACTTATAAATTTTCCATTCGTTTTTCTCATGCACTCAAAAAAAAAAGAACGTGAAAAGTAAATGATGAAAATGCTAGGCATCTACTCATTAAACAAAAACAAAAAACTGCTGATTTGCACAAAGCATAAATTTATGCAAAAAAAAAAAAAAAAAGAAAGAAAAGAAAACAGGGCTAACAGAGAATTAATCGTGAGATAACAATTTGTATTAGAAACTAAACAAAAGCTATAAGAGCCACAACATATTAAAAGAATTTGTTAAAATTACTGAAAATATTGCCGTCAATCGAAAAATGTTTCTGCATATTCACGATGAGAAAGCGGAAGTATCTTGAAATATTTTATTTATAACTAATTTATTTTATTTTATGTGTTCCATACGGAACGCCATACACTCGCACATTTAAATAACCGCACTTCCGAAACAGATTGAAGTATATCTTTAAAAGCATCGCGCCTGCCTGTTGTTTGCTTTCATCCCTTAAACCATCCAAAAATAAAAAAGTATAACATCGGCCCCAAAATAGTTTATCAATATTCACGCACGCAAGCAAGCAAGCATACACATAAACACATACACACACACCCGCGCGTTTAGCTTTTTATTTTGATTTTCATTCACGGTAAATAACGCTTACCTTTTTTTTTTTTTTTGCTGTTATAAACAATGGTGGCAAGTTGTCTGGATTAATAAAACAACAACAACAACATCAAGAAGAGTAAAAACTAAAATAAGGTCTATTTTAATAATGCTGTTTGGACGCTGTTGTCGTCGTTGTCATGGCCTCCAACAATTACCAACAAGAAACCACAAAACATTACTGGCGAAAATTCCACGCATTAATTTCCTTCTTTTTTATTCTTGTCTTTCGATTCTTCTTTTTCGGAAAACAGACACTTTTTTCACTTCTCTTTCTCTTCTTTTTCCGTATGGCTACTACCACTTATTTTTCTTTTTAAATTCTTATTCTTTTTATTCTTCTTCTGATTCTTCTTAATCGAAAAGAATTTTTTAACAACTTTTTTATGCGAATCCTTTAAATATAACACAGAATTTTTATGCTTAACAAAATGTTGTTGTTTCAAATTTTAGGTTAACGTAAATTCTTGTTAAAATTTCGCGTATAATTATTACAATTTATTAAATTAAAAACGCGTAATTTGACAAGAAAACGCTTACTTTGTTCACGGAGATGAGTAAAAAAGCAAGGCAAAATGGCATTGCCATGTGTTAGCAAAGAAAATTTTAGACAATCTATAATGGTAAAAAAGGAAATGAAAGACGGCTTATAAAGATTAGGTATTGCCGTAATAAAATAAATGTACGATAACATAGGGCGTACAGAAAAACATATATCCCAGAAGTGCTCGCATCACTTTTAAAGTTGTGTACTACATAAAACATTCATAACTGAAGCTGAAATTAAAATTTCAAGAGAATAGATCAACTAGATTTTATATTAACGTTTTATTGCTCTTGGTTATATTATTTATATTGGCCTTTGCTGCCGGAATTATTACTGTCATACTTTTCACATTATATTTGGGTTATTGATGCAATATGGGTGCAATGCAAAGAAGCTTCCCAGGTCTTTTATTTATTTTGCCTACTAATATTAAAATCTATTTAGATTCTGTTAACTAAAGTTAGTATTGCCATAACTCAGATTTCATAATACAATTAATACACTTAGCATACAACGCTGTAATGGTTAGTATTTGTTGATTGCATTTTTAGAGTTCTTTATTTATTAATATAAAAATACGATACTTTTCCAAAAATTAAATCATATCATGGATTCGATTCTATTAAATGGCCAATCCAGGCTAGACATTCTTATTTTCCTTAGGTCAAAGTATATATTTGAAAGCAAATGTTAAATGTAAGATTTAGCTATGGATATGGAAGAGTACAATTAAAGAGTACATTGAAAAATGATGCTATGGATGAGAGAAAAATTTGCTGAGCGTCGCGCTAAATGGTTAGCTGCCCGTAAAAAATCTCATCCATCTGAAGATGGGGAAGAGACGGCTACCGAAACTAGCTCTAGCAGTAGTTCTCCGAGACGGAATATAGACCAGTCAAAATCATGTATAATACCTTGTGCTTCAGTTCCGCCTAGCGACATTAGCCAGCACCATATCAATTCTACATCATGTAATCCTGCTAACACGGCAACTATAAACTCATCTACGCGGTTACCGGTTTTGTGAGTAAACCTAGATATAAAAGTCAATCATAAGAAATATAAGAACATACCTTTTCGGTAAACAATAACATACTCAAAATTTTCTGTCAAAATGCAAAAATTAAGGAATCTCTTTGCTAAGTCTGTTACTGTCTCATACTATTGTTGGTTTTTTTTTTAGTAGAAACTCACAGCATATTTTGTTCATTTTTTATAGAAAAAACGCCCGTCGATCGTCAGCATCTTCAAATTTGGACGCTGCAGTAAGTTCCGAAGAAATTGTCCGAGGTCCTGCCGTTAAAGAACCCATTAAAGTACGCATTATCTGTCCTTCAGCGCGAGTATTGGCTTTTCAAACGGAAACTACAAAACGTTTAATGGATTTAAAAAATGAAGTCATCCTAGAATTGGCCGATGATTTAGCTTCAATACCTTTATTTGCACCCGATGTACGTACGTTAGGACCACGCTTTCGCTTAGTAAAAGCCGATTATCAAGGTGTTGAGCTAAGCGAACAACAAACTTTGAGTCAACTTAACATTACCAACAATGAACTGTTGGTATTGGTTTTTAAGCATAATAATTTACAACAAATCATAACGCAAACCCGAGAAACACGCTCTGCACCTGATGTCGAAATTGAAGCGGCCACACGCTCAGTGCCTGCTAGGCAAGGCGACTTACCTATGGTTGATTTAAATGAGATATTTCAACAATCAAATGTATGCAAAAGCCGTTAGCTTCTTTCTTTTTTTTTTTTGTTATTAAGTTTCAATATCTTTTCTTCAGTTACAATTCGATGTACGCAAAGTATTAATTTCTTTGGCTCAAGCGTCCGCCGCAATTATTGGAAGTGGTCCATACGCCAATCGTTTGATAGCCATGCTTAAACAAAAATTAATTAATAAACGTAACTATCAAAATGATACTCTACAGTGCCTTGTGGACATGGGTTTTAAAAAGGAACGAGCCGAATACGCTTTAAAGATTCACAAGTAAGAATATTTTCATTTCAATCATTAGACATTTTTGATTATTCAATGGAAAGTCTAATAACTTATCTAAGTCGCCGTGTCTCCGTGTGGATAATATGCTTTGGTTGTATTAAAGCAGTGTTTGATACCGTTATAGAGTTGAAAGCTTTCACTTTTTTCGATTATTTATTGTTATCTAGTTTTGATGATTTATTATGTCTTCTTTGTTTTGTGATATTAAAAGAAAAGAAAATATAAAAAAATAAGAAATATCAAGAACTTTGGCCTATGTGAAATAAAGAATTTATCTATTTTTTATTAGCAATGTTTATTCCACGGCTTTGGAATGGTTGATACAGCGTCAAAGTGAGGATTCAAAGGTAGAAGATGCAGTTATGGGTTTACCGAAAAGTACTTCAATCTGTTCACCTTCGACCATAATATCAAATGATGTAAATTTTCTTAATTTAATTAATTAAAAATTTAATTATTTAATATTTGATTATTGTATTTGCATAAAAAAGAGTCCTGTGGAAAATGTAGCGGCCTTATTAGAAATTGTCAGAATATATAGCCATCGCGAAATACCACCTACTGCAGATTCTATACAAAATCTGGTAGAGATGGGTTTCCATGAACCAGATGTAATATTAGCTTTGAAAAAGACCTGCAATAATAAAGCGGCTGCCTGCGAGTGGTTATGCGGTAATCGAACTGGCAGTTTGGTAGAGTTACGAGAAGGCTTATCAGAAGATTCCCCCGTCTTAAAATCAATTCTAGAATTGCCACAAGTTCAATTGTCATTGGGTAACCCCAAAGTGTTCCTCGGTATGTAAGCTATAATTTAAAAAATTTCAATCAATAATATTTATTATTATAATGTTTCAATTAATTAGCCTTTCTAGCAATATTGGAAAATGAACACAGTTTACGTGTTTGGGGTGGCAATGATACCAGTTCCGTTATCACTCAAATCTTGCAGAAATATCATGAAGAGAAACATGTTATGGGTATAAATCAATTTTATAGCAGCCGATAGTATATAAAAGATTATAAATAATTTCGAATATATAAAATGTTTCCTTTATTCTTATTTTCTTCTTTTTTTTTTTTATCTCAAAACTAAAGTTTCTAATTAAATTAATTTTCTCTTAAAATAAGAAATTTTTATTTTATATAAAAACAAAACAATAGTTACAATATTCTTACTTCAAATGCAAATAATTCTGTATTATTTACTTTTTATACGCACAAGAGAGCTTCATTCTGGTGATAATTTTAATTCCGTTTTTATTTCGCTTAAATGCTGCTCTGTCGCTAAATGAAGAAAGGGAAAAGTGCAATTTAAAAAAAAATAAAAATAAAAATAAATAAATAAAAAAAGCAACAACAACAAAAAACAACATATATTTACCTATAAGTGAAAATGAAGCAACTTTTTACTGTATTATTAATAAAATACCTATACTTACATATAAAACATACACACATACATATGTAGAAGTACCTAATTTAAATGAAAAAAGCAACTGTAAGGCAGTTTTTAGGAGTCAATATATTAAGACATATTTTCAAAAATAGCTTGACTTCTAAGCTCTTAAAGCAATTATGTAGAAATCGTAAGTCTTTTTAATAATTATTAATAATTAGGTGTTTTAAGTAAAATCACATTGTTTTGTTGTAGCTTTTATAAAAAGTAATAATTAAGTAATTAATTAAAATATGCGTAAAATGTCTCTTACGTACTTCATACATATATATATATATATATATAAAATATGTCCAATTAAATTTTATATCAACACAAATGCCAAATACAGACGTCAACTATAACTTAGTCCACTTACTACTATTATTTCTAATGTAAAAAATCTACTCACAATTGTCGATCTTAAGAGGAAAATTTAATTTCAATTAAAATGTATTTGAAAACACTTGAAAAATAAATTAAATTAATTTACACTGAAAATGCATTTAATGGGCTCGCAGTAGATAAGAACTTTACCAGTTCAGCGCTAAAGGCAAATCGAAACGTAAGATTATTTCAACTCCATAGTTTTTTTTGATACTTGTCGTGGCACTATTTTGGGCTATTGGGCTATTTTACACACACATTGATATTAGCTTGTTGGAAGTATTTGAATCACTATATTTAGAAACGTGTTCGTGGCAATAGAATGGGTGGAACCAGTTTGAAGTATACACTAACAGAGAGAATCATTTGGCGGTTAACAAAGAGCCTATCTTGTTTTTTAACGAGTTGTCCGTCTTTTCTGAATTATTATTTATACAAACAAATCCAAACAATTGAGATTGGTTGATTTTTATAAATTTTGGGATTAATATATAATATTTGTAATACATGGATGAAACAGATGTCTCATAGACGACAGATTACTTGGAGTTAATGTTTGAGAATTTTTTTTAAGAGACTCTTGGACGTACTGTGTACTCAAGCATTAAATTTTTTCATTATCAGCTTTGCATTTTGTGACAAATCAGAGCCCCCCCCTCCCCCCCCGCCGTGGTCCGCGCGGGGTGAATTTTTTTTTATACCCTCTACTGTAAGATGCGGATATACTAATTTTGTTTTTTTCATTATATATATGTAATATCTACCGAGACCCGATAAAATATATATATTTTTGATCAGCATGAAATTCTGAGTTGATTTAGTCATGTACCTGTCTGTTTGTGTGTTTTTTGTTTGCGGGACTCTCCTGGTCGCAAAAATGAATTCGAATTTGGTAGAAACCTTTTTTTCGTTTTTGCACGAATCTTGGTTTTGAAAATGGGCCAAATTTCGTCGGAGCGGAAGCCCGCATTGGAGTCTAACCTGAACGCATTTGTGGAGTTTTGCTAGTTACTTAGAAATTATAAAAGCTAGAAGGCTGAAATTTTTCACATTGACTTTACAAAGCACTCTACCCTTTAGGTGCAAATCGGCCACGCCCATACAAAATTACAAGTGATTAAATTTTATTTTTCCACTTTTTTGAGGCTTCATGCTTGTTTACTTGAATGTTTAAAACTATTTTGTACATTCCTCAAATGAAGATATATTATCCGCCTAAAAATGGGTTGATCCTAAAATGAATATTGTAGGACCGCGACCAAAAGCAGTAATTCTTTTCTTAATGATACCAGCGATATGGACATCAAATAAAAAACTTGCAGACAAGAATGCGAAAAGCATAGTGATGCGAACCCGAGATTCAGCCCCCGTCGAATATAACTCTCTTACTTGTTTTTATTGCGAATATTATATACCTTGGGCGTCGCAGTAGACTTTTGTGCTTTTGGCCGCTTTTGGCTTCTTCCGCCGGTCGCTGAAGTGTAATGATGAAGCAGTGTTCTCGCCCATCAGAAAAAAACGTTTAATCAACAAACGAAATTCGGATTTTTCCATTGCTTTAAAAGGTACTATAATGTCGTGTCAAGAAGGTACTATCCAGAAATCATATGAGTTTGTCAACAGTGTTACCATACATGTGACCGAAGGCTTATTGAACGGCATGATTCAGAATTGAGACTATTGAGTGATGACTACTGAGAGTTACTCCCGATTTAGGGGAGCTAGAGCGTCTAGCATCATCCCTGTTTATATAGCCGCGTCTCGACAATTTCACCGTCTCGATGGGTTGGAGCCCAAACAACACCCGCCAGGATATTTTTTTCCTTTATTTTTTTTCTTGAAAGGTATTCTCTGCATTGAAAGCCAATCAATGCTTTATCTATACATGAGAATCAAATGTTTCTTTATTTTATTTAGGGTTATGTGTGCAGATAGGTGAAACTCATTTTCCTTTACCGTTAATTGAAAGTGTAAAGAAAGTGCTCTTCACTTCAATCGTGGGTGTTCTAGCGGAAAGACAATCACTGTCCAAGATTAATGGTAAATATATTTTTTCGGTTTTGTGATTTTACTGGCGCGTGTTACAGGCCTGCGCTTCTATGTTTTTTTTTTGACTCTTTTCGAGTTTGGTTTTCTAACACTTTTTCCGATATTCCCTATAAATCAGTTATAGCGAATTATAGATAAGAAACACAAGTTTGATTATATATATTTAAAGAGTTTTTTTTTTAAACGTTTTTTTTTTCGGTTTAATTTTATTCGAAGTCTGTGGTTTTTCGTAAAGCGCTGTCAGTATGTATGAAAGCGTGCAGCGAGAGTATCTGGAAATAATTAAACAGTTTTTTTTTTCATTTTTTTTATATATATAAATATGTACTTCAAACTTGCTGCTATCTTGCTTTGCCATTCACGTCTACGCCATAGGCCATCTTCGAAAGATTCATCGCTTGCGGCGATAATATTACCGCAAAAAATTGACTAGAAAACGATTCGGCAAAGGTTACTCAATCAGTTCCGTATCTTTATTGCCGCATGGAGTGGATGATTCGATGCCAATTCATCAGACTTACTTCGAGATTTCGGACTAAGCGATGGTAGAAAGAGATCAACAAATGAAGCTATTAAACGTAACAGCAATAAACCTATGCGTAAAATTTCAACCTAAATGCACAGGATCCCGACGTGTTAAATTCCAAAGGCTTGCTTACTGCTTTAACTTTATTTGCTGACAATGTTAAAATCGGAGAAGGCATGAATTGGCAGTAAACGTTAATGCCTTTATCAACGATAGTTTCCCAATTGACATGGCCGGTATTGCTGTATATAAACCGGGTAAAGGTTGCTCAAAGAGACAGTGGAGCTAATAAGGACATTAAATAAAAATTAAATAAAAAGAAGTAAAATGGAAAATTTAAATAGAAACGAACACAACGAAACTACAGAAATAAGTGCAAATAGCTTTCTGTTCTTAGCTTTCTCTATAAAATTTTGTATTTAAAAATTTTTCCATATATAATCTTTATTATATAAATGTATCAAAAATATAAATTCATCTCCCCTTGTACGTCTCCTGAATAGTTTTGTACAATTTTTATAGGCGTGGCATTCGATTTTACCCTATTTT
>NW_023998422.1:7851902-7853161 GCF_014805625.2 Glossina fuscipes
AAATGGTTTGGTTGAAATGTAATATATAATCTTTATTATATAAATGTATCAAAAATATAATATAATATAATATAATACATTGATAAAGATCGTCGCAAGTCGAGAGAAGCTAGTTTTCACGGCCTTAGGATTAGTCTGGGAACTATTGAAACCCTTGTCCTTCTATTCAATTCGGACGAGGACATTGTTCTGGCAATGGTTTTAAAACATCTAACAGAGTTCGTGCGCAAAAACGAGACGAATATTGAATCGTTGAAAGAGAAGAATGTTTTAAATGCACTGAAGCTTAAGCAGTTTTATCGCGAATCGACGAGCACCACAATCAAGCGTCTGGCTTTATATGTGGCGACTGCAATTATCGAGAGCGAGTACAATGGCTGGCGCTCTTAATGAAAACACAAACATTCTGTTAAGCTGTGGAGAAATAATCTCATGCCAGGTGTGAGTTCTTACACACTCTTACTTACTTATTTCCTTACGTAAATAAAGACGAGAACGCATTAATTAACATTTATAATCAATTTTTATTTATATAAAATAACAAAAATTTTCTTTTGTTTTTTTTTTCGCTTTCTCTCACTCTACAGTTTAAAAACGCTTAAACGAAACCGTTAACTTTTTTTTTATTTTATTTCTTACATTTATGTACATATAAAACACGGTATATGTACACTGAATTGCATAATTAAATGAGAGAGAAAAAAAATGAGATGTCAACGAAACATATATAAGTAAAATCGCATGCAAAAGACAAACTTGACGGTGACTTTTTAAGGGCATTTTTTTTTTTAATTATTTTAATTATCTAACAGAAATAAACAAAAAAAATTTCGTTCGCAAAATATAAATTCGATAAAAGTTAATCGTTTGTTTTTTTTTTTTTTTTCTTTTCAATATACATAACATAGTTAACAATAAAAAGAAATTAAACAAATAAATAAATATAGAAGTTGTCCTTTATTCGAAATGTACAAAATTAATATTATAAAAATGTAAGAAAAAAAAAAATCATCGACAAACAATGGTGGGAAATTTTGAAAATAATTCACTTCTTTATAGTACCATGTGAGGAGAATGGAAAGAGCACAGAGTTCTTTTCAATAAATTGCAACGCCTCGATTCTGTTAAAGTGTGAGAAATTAGAGTCCGATTCTGTTATAGTGTGATAAAGTACAGTCAGATTCTGTTAAAGTATGAAAAATTATAGTCCGTTTCTGCTAAAGTGTGAGAAATTAGGGTTCGATTCTGTTAAAGTGTGG
>NW_023998422.1:7853171-8002696 GCF_014805625.2 Glossina fuscipes
CCGTTTCTGTTAAAGTGCGAGAAATTAGGGTTCGATTCTGCTAAAGTTTGAGAAATTATCGTCCGATGCTGTTAAATGGCTGGCAAAAAAGAAACTGGCATAGATAAGTTTTTATGGTCTATCCACTTTCATTTTCTTTAATTCTCTCTCTTCCTAAAAAAAAAAACTCTTTCCTATCTAGCTGTGATGGTTCAAAAATCTCAAATCCATTTTTCTGTTTAATTAAAAAGATACTTCGCGATCGATCAAAAAGCGCTAGGCGATGAACTCTACTTTTATTAGAACAATGCTTTCCAGAATAACAGGATAAATATCATTGATAAATTTATTGAGGATGTAAATGCGGTTCAAGTAGTTATTACAAGACTGAATAAAATGTGTCTCTCACTTTGGCTATCCCTTAGGTACACCTAATGAAGAAAAGGTGGTTAGCTCTTCACAAGATATGCTCACGAATTTTAAACAACTGGTTTAAAAGGAAATTCCTCAGGCCATCTATTAAAAGAGCATTTGAACTTGAAAAAAAATACACGGAAAGTGCATTACGCCTTTTTGCTAAATTCTGGTTAGAAATATCAATACGAATCATCTTGTGTCGAGAATCGTTATTTTGTAGCTTCTCTGGAGTACTTCTGCTACAAGTGCGCATTGGATTTGAGCGGATATAACCAACATCTAGAAAAACTCGAGATAAATCCACTTCCTATTAGAGTTGTCTGTTAGTCCGTCTATTTGTCTAATGTTCTTGCATTCCACGTACAGATTGCACTTTTTGGGATATTTTGATAACTTGTTTGGCGTAAAGACGAACAAACGCTATTGAAACTGGTTCGGAACAGAACTTATGTGCAAATTATGAAAATAATTCTTTTTACTTAACTAACTTCGAGCCTTTTTGAATCACAAAATGTGCAAATATGCAAGGCGTAATTAGCGCAAAGGTTAATTTAACGTAAATGAATGTGTGAAGGATTACGTAAATTTAAACGAAAATATATCGACTTGGGAGCATACAAAATTTCAATGCTCCCAGATTAAACACCAGCTTGACATAAAGACCGAAATGGTAAACTCAAGGATTTTAAAGTGCTTTCACTGCAATTAACTTAGGACATTGTTTATATGATAAAAACAAGATGTTTTATCTTTTTTGTTCTTTACACCTAAAATTACTGTTAATGTATTAAAATAAACTTAAGAGAAAAAAATAAATAAATTTTTCAATGCTCAGCATACTTGCAAACTAACTGCGCTGTGACAGAATAAAAGAAAAATTTTAATTATTTCAATAAAATTTATCTTAAAGTATTATATGAACAGGAAGGAAAATTTTTTTTCGAAAAAGGCATTCGAAGTTTATGCAATAGTTAAGCTGCGAACCATTTAGCTTAGGCGCGTAAATAGATTCAAGTAAACACTTCAAAGTGGATTAATATCCACAAGTTCCACAACGTATCTAAGCATTTTCATCAAATTTGTATACCTTTTGAAACGAGCATTTCGTTCCTGTTCATATATTAGTTTTGATTAATGTACATGCGAGCAAAATATTAGCACTATATTTATATATAGTTTGTTGAAAGGAAGATCAAGCACTAATCAAACATAAAAAGATTAAAATGAAAGCAAAATCAGATCAGCAACGTTTTACACAAGCCTACAAAGGAATATAAAGAAATAAAATGAAAAGTTTTTGTTGGTAAAAAAATTATTTATATTAAATATTAAATTAACTAGCATTAAAAATGGAATTTCGTGGGAATATTAATTAAGTAAATTTCTTATTATTATTATTTGTTTTTTTTTTTTGTTTTTTCAAAGTTAAAAAGTTCGTTTCGTTTAAAAAATACATTCAATATGAATGATAATAATAATAATAATCGTTTCATTAGTTATTTTTAACATATAGGTGCTTGCGTTATTCTTTTTGTTATTATTTGTAGAGGTATCGCTTAATTACGTTAAAATACATATATCAAATTTTGAAAATGAAATTATTTAGTGACAAATATAAAATGTTTAAAAAATGTATATGGCAGCTGGAGACAAAGTTAACAAATAACATTTTTTTTTTTTTAAATTTTTTTTTTTATTAACGAGGGAGTGTAAAGTGTTAATTAAATATATATAACTATGAGGTTTTCGGCACATATTGTGTGATTTGTTTTGCGAATCTTAGTGCAAACAGAGAAACACTCGTAAACATGAGAGTTAACAAACAGCCAAAAATTATTAAGACTTTTAAAGGGAATTTATAAATTAAAACATAAATGTATATACATATATATATATGAAATGATATGCTGAACAATGAATGAATTAACTGACTGATGATATAGCGAATACGCGAAGTTATTTTTAAATATTTTAAATAATGATGTGCGTTTACTTGATAAGAACGTAACGTTACAATTCCTTTTCCATATTGGAACGTACATTCTTAAGGACATTGTGCGTTTTTACGATTTGATTTTTAATATATTTTTCAAGATGTGCTTTACGTTGGTTAGCTAAACGTAATTTTTCGTAAGTGTCTTCTAAGGCTCGTTTAGTGCGTATTAGTTGACGACGTAATTCACCATTTTCTTGTTCTACCTTAGTACAATCATGCGACAGATTCACTAATTCCAATGTCTGTGTTGCCGGCGGACTTTTAACTTCATTTGCACCTTCATTGTCCTCGGGGAATTCTGCGAATAATAAAAATAAAAAGTAAGAAAGTTTTATTCATCTTGAACTAAAAACTGAATCGAGAAAACGTCATAAGCTAGTATATGTATATAATATTATCGTTATATTCTTACGGTTATTTTACATTTATTACTCTATAACTGACTAAGTTCCCTCGAGATTTTAGAATATATTTTGTAAAATTTTAGCATATATAGTGGACTATTTAAATCCAAGATAAACATTTTTTGTTTTATAGAATGGAATGGAAATATCCTTCGCCTTCTTACATATATGGATTTTGACCCAACATCTCACAGCAATTACGTTGCATCCTTGTTGTCTCCCTCTGGATGTCACTATTCTTTGGCGGCTTCCTGTAAACAGTTGCAACACTGGTTTCATATCTTTTGTAATATTTTCTACAAATACTACCCTGCAGAAGGTCGCGTGGAGAGATAATTTGCACTTAATATGATTTTTGAGGACAAAAAAAAAGGAAGATAAGTAATTTCGAGACAGGTGGACGAAAACTTGAAAAAAATCGGTGAAATTGTACTTAAAAAAATTGTGGAAAAAATGCATAAAAATTTCTCGTTCACGTAAGATTCAAGCGATTGATATAAATTTGAAATGAACCAGGATGAGTTGAATACAGCGCTTCTTAGGAACTCTACAAAAACAGCTGACTCACTCTATTCTTTTAAAGAGGAAAATATATTTCAGTTAAAAAACAGTCGTCGTAAAAGTAAGAATATTTTTAAAAAAAGTCATAATGATAATAAAAGATAGAAAACTTATGTTAAACATTGCGTTGCCATCATTTTCGGTGAGCGGTAAAGGGAAAATAAAGGTTTCGTCGCGAACTGTTCATGGTGAATTTTTGAGTTTACGAAACGTCGAAAGTATGCAACAGTAATACAGTAAAGTTCCAGCCTTCGTCACGTCACTAACGTCATCATCTGCAGCAGCAACCAGTCGGCAAATAAGGTTTTTCATCGTGTTTATTTTTCGTATATTACATATATATATGATATGTTTAGTACCTAACATATTTAAGTAGTCATACTTACAAATTATTTAATCCGTTTCCTTTTAAATAATGTAGAGATATTGATATTGTTTTTGCTATTGAAAGTAATGCGAATTAAAAGGAAAAGAAGAAAAATATATGTAAAAATGTCTTTTTTTTGGGGTGAGAAGGAGGCAGGCAATGGGATCATCGGACCCAACTTTGGGATCTGTCATTAGAAATCATGGGCCGAAGGAGATCACATGTAGGGTAGTGTACAGAATGGGCAAGGGCATATGATCTGTCCGTTAGGTAAGTAAGTTTCTTCCATCCCTTTATACCTATAAGTGTAAATCACGTGGATTTCTTTTAGATGGAATCGTCTGTGGAGTGTCTATGGAACAAAAATTCAAAATCCACCCATTTCTCCTGAACTACGTAGCGCAGCAACGACAAATGTGTCTTTCCCTTACAGCCCCCAAATCCTCTCAAATGGCAGGGTAGTAAGAGTAGTTCGATATATAGACGGACAGACAAGATTATTGCAGACATAATGTTGCACCGCTTCCTCAAATAACTTCGTATTTATATATTATTCGACCTTGGCTTTGATGTTTAAAATTATTTTGTGTCCGTTATTACTTACGTAGAATTCATATTGAAAAAAAGGTAACCGCGAAGAATATTCTTATGAGTTTAAGCTAGGAAATACATCAATCCGACAAGTGATTCCTAACTTCAGGGAAGCGCTTAATAAGAGACTCCTAAACGACCATGACGCAACGTTTGTTTAAAAGTGAGGGGATGGAAATAATAATAGCCCTACAGATGAAAAAGATCATGGACATCCCTCGGCAACTATCAACACAACACCCTTGACCTTACTGCTTAAAAAATAGTGAGAATTTAGATTGAATAAAGTTTTGTACCTATGAGCGCATTGTTAAAATTTTTCCGTTTAATAAACACATTAGAAGAGATTTTATCTAAGAGTTCTTCGGCTTAATTTTGTGATGTAAGATTTATGAAAATTTATGAAAAACTCACCTTCATCGCCCATTACTGCTGAAGCCTTGTCTGTCTCCGATTCTATAGTCTTCGGCATAGAGCATTGGGTATTGGCCACCTCAGCGCTTGAAATTCGTCCCGCATCACTTTCAATGCCCAAATCTGGAGAAGAATTCTGCAGACGTTCTGCTCCTAGACGTTGTTGTGCTGCAGACACAATCTTCCCTTCAGTGCAATTTGTCTTAGCCTGCGTAGCCATTTCCTCTGAGGTATAACCTGACTGTGAGGAAATTCCGTCGTCATTGTGATTTCTGACTTTCGAATTCACAACGGCATTGTGTTCTTTTTCCAAGTTCGCGATTTGGGTCACCAAGTTATTGTGTTCTGTTTTGTGATCATCCAACAGTCGCGTTAATTCTTGTAAGCGTTTTTCCAATTCTAACTTATCATGCAAGGCCTTCGTACGCTCCATGATGGCTTTCGAAGCCTGCAAAGTGTGTTCGTTTAATTTCTTTTGCAAGTTACGAGCACTCAGTTCGCTTTCCACCAAGGATTGTTTCAGCTCTTCCTCGTTCTCTTTTAGAAAATCTATGGTATTTTGCGCCTCCGTATGTTCAACTTTAAGTTTGTCTAATTGTCGTTTGACTTCATCATATAATTTCAAAGAAATCCAATCGCGTTGCAAGGTTTCCTCATACATTTTCTTTTGTTCATTCATTCTCCTTTCGATTAGATCATTGTATTCCTTCTGCGCTTCTTGTAATTTCTTTTGATATTCGTTATTGGCTTTCTCGTAGCCTTTTTCATAACGTTGTTTTAATTCTTCTATATCGGAAGTAAGTTTTTCAGTCACTTCCTGAGCACGTCTTGTTTCCTGTTTGACAAGCAAATCGGCATCAAATAACTGGCACTGAATTTCTAAGATTCGTTCATCCCGTTGCGCTAGTGCTTGTTCTAGTTGTTGTATGCGTTCTTGATTGCGTGCTCTAATAATACGGGAATTCAAGCGCCCTGAATGACTATTGTCATTTTCACTATCGCTGCCCAAACGTTGCTTGTTAATTGACACATCCTTGACTGTCGTTCGTTCTCCCACTAAGCCAATCCGAGCCATCGATACCTTACGATCTGGTTCGGACCAAGCTTCCGATTCACTTTTATTCGTCGGCCATGTCAAGGGTAAAGACCGTTTTTCCTTTTTGGCTTCGGCATAGCGTCGTTTATCTAATTCTTTTTTTAAAGCCTTATTTTCCGCTTTTAACGTTTCAATCATTGGTTGAGCTTCCATTGTTTCATATGTATTGAAGGTCAAGTTTTGCAGACATTCAACTTCATCCAACCAACCCGATAAATTACTTAATTGAGTTAAGCTCTGATCATTCACCGATATACCCGACATGTTCAGACTTTTGGATAGATCTAAACTGCGATCAATCGCTTTACGCATTGCACGCCGATGATCAGCTGCTAAACCATCTAAGACGTCTTTGTGATTTAATAGCGAGTTCAAAAAATCGGCTAACTCTTCGAGACGTTTAGTCAACACCGAGCAAACGTCAGCCCATTCCAAACGTCTTTTTTCTGATCTTTCCATTTCTGCTTGGGACTTTTCAAGTTCCACACGTAAATGTGAAATTGTATCACGCTGCTCGGCAATTAATTCCTTATAAGTCTCCGAACCACAAAAACCAGAGCATTCACTAGCTGCAGTCATGTCTTTTTCGATATCTTTACTGCTGTTTTTAGCGGCATTTTGTGTCGAATTATTTTTACTCATCAGACGACCGTTCTCGTCTACCTTTTGCTTTAGACTATACATTAATTTCTCGATGGTTTGTCGAGCTTTATGGTACATCACTTCAAGATTCTTTAATTTATCTTGTAACTCGTCTATGATGCAAACCTTATCGGCCAACTCTGCTTTACGTTCTTTTAACTCATCTCTGAGAGCCTGTAGAAAATAAAAATGCAAGAGTCAAAGAGATTCTTTAGAAGTTTTAAATTCAATAAATACATTAACGGCATAGGGTTGGAGAAAGAGAGAAATCGATATAGATATGTGTTAGAAGTATTTTGAGAACCCAAAGAAGAGAACGACAATGGAACGAAACGGGAGGATCAACCTGTGTATTGTTTTTAAAAAGTTGCGTGCACTAAGCATGGAACTCACATTATTAGCTACGAAAAACTCTGCTGATCGTTACGCTGTCCTCAAAGGAAAGGGAAGAAAATATCTTGTATTCTTATCAATTATGCGAATAATAAAGGAATCATCATAGGCTTTGGCCTTTTTTTTATTGCAAAAATCCATTGATTTTCAAAATATGAGTGTAATGCTATTCTGAAAACCTTTACGAATTTGTATGTATGCAGAATGCACTTAACTATAACGAATAATAAAATCATTAGAAATCAGATTTAAGCTAAGTAAGAGAATGGCATGCAAAACGACAAACGTTTACTGACCTATGCTGTCTCCACAAAAGAAATGAAGAAACTACGTAAGAAAATTTCAAAAACACATTACTTTTGCTATTTTCAAAACAATTAAAAATTTCGAATTTTTAGTTTTGAACAAAAAGTGCTTTAGACAGGGTAAGAAAGGGTAGCTCAAAATAAAATTTGGCCGAAAAAGCGTTATAATAACTCTTTTCCATCGAAAGTGGGAATTTTTCGGGGGAACGGTAGATTTTAAACCAAGTCGCATGGATGCCAGTAATATCTAAGTTCAAAATGGACAAGTGACTATTGTATGAAAAGTTCTAGAAATTATTTTCTCTATTAAGAAAATGAAGTAGCAAAAGATAGCCCGCAAGCTAAAGATATTAAAAAGCAGCGTAATCACCATTATGCTTCAAAATTTAAGCACGAGGAAGCAGTTTTCGAACAGAGTGTCCGTGGTGGCGTGAACCTATCGTCGCCATGGTTACAACGGCGAAAGTGCTACCAAGCACAAGTCACTTTCAGACCTCTCAATGAGTTCTACCAGTTCACAAATCTGCAAAGGCTGCTCTAGGGAAATAGGTTTGAATGAAATGACGAGAGCCTTACGAAAATCGAAAGGGTATTGAAATTTTAGACGCATGGGGTTGTTTCACACTTGAAGGTTGATGAATGAAGACGAGATCTAAAAAAAAAAAAAGACGCCTTCTTCCTTGGCATCAGGCATTATTGATCAAAACCTAGTAGGCAAGTAGCGCCGATATGTGGAATGCAGTCGAAATCTCTGCTTTACAAATTGGTATAAAAAAGTAATTAATTCAGAACTTAATCTGGAATCGGCCACAACCAAGCAACATATCTACTTAGTAAGTAATAGCATGGAAACTAGGGCGCTTGACTCTCATAATAGAACGGGCGCTTGCGATCTGATATTAAAGATCTGCGAGTGCAAATATAATGTCATAAGAATATAATAATTTCCTTTTCCTGCTTTAACAATTTTTTGAATATATATATATGTATATATATGAGCAATAGTTAGATAGAGTTAGATTTGGTTTTTCCTTATCACCTTCTTCGTTTATTAGTACAAAATGTTGGAGAATTTTCACAAAATTTAAAAGAAAAATATATATATATATACTGTATAAAATAGAACACACATACATACATAGGTTGCATGAATACGCACGTATAATCATTAATAGATAAGATATTTAAAAAATTATAGTAAATTATAGTAATAAGCCTGCCATACATCATGAATACGTAATAGTGCAAAAAAAAAAATAAAAAAATAATGCGTTATGATAATGGCAAGAAGAACAACAACCATGGTGGTCTTCGGCCGAGTGATTGTGTGTTTTTCAATAAGCCAACATCAAGGTAAATTGTGTACAGTGACATGTATACATAAAATATATTCAGTGAAAATTTCCAAATTTTGAATATGTAAAACGCACGCCATCGATGGCTTTGTAACTCCCGGACGGCTGTTGCTGTTGCTGATGCGGACATTGATGCGGTATCCTTTTTCGTACACTTGTGGTTTTGTCCTGCAGCAAAAGTGGGTAGAAGTAATACGGCCTTACATGAGATTAACATTAAGATACTACAAACGCTTCTCTTTGAGCTCACCTTCAAAAAAACCTGATCAGAATCGTCATTTTTAGATGGCAGGGCATTCGACGATTTGTGAATTGAATTCAAAGATGATGACGAACAGTCATTATGATCGCATCTAGTTTTGTTTATGGCATCGATTAAACCGTCACTTATCGTATAACGTATAGGAAATTCGGAAGGCTCGCAGCATGTTTGATTTAGCGAATAATTAACAACATCACCGCTACCAGCACATTTGCAATTTTTTATATAATCACCAACTAATTCGGTATTAGCGGATAGGTTTTGATCACTAGTGCCCCCATCCACTGACAAATTGCAGTGTACGGAACAACAGGTTGGTCCAAATATATCGTCATCAGTGGGTAAGGTGGTGGTGTCATTGGCATTGGTGCTGGTAGATGATGTTCGGAAACAACCGCTATTACAAATATTTACACGTAATTTATGCTTAAATTTATATTCGCCCTGAAAATCTCCATGACTACTTGGCTCTTTCTCAATGCAATAATTATTCTCGTCTAGGGATGTGGACGCTGGGGCGCAATTCAATTGACCAAACTTTTGATAAATTTCCTCCTTCTCAAACGAGTAATATTCGTTTTGATTCGATTGCAATTTATTAATTATGGCTCTAAAGAAGCGATTCTCACGTTTAAAGATATTACGTTCAATATTGATTTTTGTCACCATTTTCTCATAATCTTGAATACGTTCCAATAAACGGGCAGCATTAGCAGATTTTATTGATATGGTCGACTTTAATAGGAAATAAAATACAAACAAAAAAAAAAAAATTCGATAAATTAATTTTCTAAATCTCCGAAACGCTCACAAACAGTGGTGGTCACCTACTAAAGATTAAACAAAAAAAAAAAAAAAAAAGAGAAAAAGGAAAGAAGCAAGCAAGTAAAATTTTTCTTTATGCCGGATCTATAATTGCATTATAGATATTTGATTTTGAAAATGAAATGAGAAAATACTTTTTAAAATTTCAAATGAAAGGATACGGAGTTAATCAGTTTAAGGGCTCACCCTCCCCATCCCTTTTGCTCTTTCTTAATGAGTATTAATTAATAATTTTTATTAATCCATCACCACCACTGCTTCTTGGTAGAATCTTTAGCAGAGACTTACTTGCATCTTACTTAAAGTGTCTTGCTGTTCGCGCATTTGCCTTTCATAAGATTTCATATTCGACATTTCCTTGCGGAAATTCTCTTGGGTAATTCTTAAGGCAGCAATCAAGCTTTCATTGTCTGCCTTAAGATCGGCATTAGTTAAACGAAAGCCGTGTAAAGTTCGCTTATTTGTTTATAAAAAAGAAATTTTATATATATATATATATACATATACATATACATATAGATATGATATTATTTTATTTCTCTCTATCTCCCATCGCCGTTCCTTTTGTAAAATGAAAAAATATTTCAAAAATTACCTCTGCATTGGCCAACTCTTTGTCTTTCGTTTCAATGCTTTCCAAGAGTTCCGCATTCTGAAATGCCAGCTCCTTAACTTTATCCTCATATTCTTTAATGGTTTCATCACGTTGCGCCAATATCTCATCCAATTTGGTCATTCTGCCTTGCACATCTACCAATTTTACTTCTGCTTGCTTTAGTAAACCCTCCAGTTCTCGTATCTGTTTATTATTTATTTGAAAATTAAAAAAAAAGATGAGAGAAAATATTTTTGATTAGTCGTAGAACTCTCTTTAACAAGATTCTATGTAAAAATTTATTATATAAATAAACGAAATGAAAGCAAAAAAAATTATACAAACTTTTTGTGTTGTATTCACGCTTTCCGAGATGTCCAAGCGTCCCATCAAATCATTCATTAATTCGTTGTTAGATGGTGACTTTTCTACCGCACGCTCCATTTCCATGTACTGGATTTTCTGCTGCAGCTCCTCGATAATTTCTTGATACTTGCTTTCCGTATCTTTTTGTATTTTCTCCATTTGATTCATGGCTTGGGCAGCCTCTTTTAAAATCTCCTGTTTTTCTTGCACCTCTTTACGCAAAATTTCTATTTCTACTTTGGCATCGATTAATTGCTTCATAAGTGTTTCTTGACCCTCTGGTGTATTGACCTGTTGATAACCGGGAGTGCTTTCCTCAATAAAGTACAAACGCAATTTCAAATTAAAATTCTCCTTCCGTAAATTGGCCATTTGTTCTTCGAATTCACGCACCGAGCGCCCTTGAACCGCTGGCGAGGTGTTACCTTGATATTGTTGCAAACTAACGCATGGGGAACGATAACCAACGCCATCTGAAAAGGAATATATATATATATATATATATACATACATATATGTATAAGGTATGTATATAAATGTGTTTTTCTTAATATATTTTCCATTAATCGGTGACTTATACCCTCAATCGTAAAATCAAAGTCACTATATTTCGATTGAAAGTTGGAGTTGATTAAGCAAATTTGTTCCCTCTCCCTCGTATTGCTGCTATTGGCGTTGTTGTTGTTGGTGTTATTGCCATTGATGCCACTACCTATCGTAGATCGACTATTGCTGTTGCTGGTAGCCAATAGAGTTGAATTTCTACGCATTTTTATCTTTATTTTCTTTCTCTCTCTCTCTCTCTCTTTAACCAGGTATTTCCTTCCCGTCCTCTTTAGGCGCGTCCTTGCGTTTGGTTTGGGTCAATTTTTTAAAATAGTTCTTATAGGAAAATTTTGTCGAAATTATTTGAAGATTTTAAAAAAGAAGTACATTTACATCTGTGTATATATGTGTATATATTTTTTTACTATTTTGACTTTTCTCATTCTAAAGGGTTTTTCAAAACTAAATTGTTTTTTTCGACTACAAATCGACGCAATACATATATATATATATATACATATTGATAGAGGAACATGATGACAATTTAACACTTAGGGGAAGGACGAATGTAAATAAATTTATATATATATATTCGAAGAGAATTTCTCGAAGGATAAAAGGTGCACGCACAAGCATTCAATCATTTGAAACCTGTAGATCAATGCGCGTTGAATACAATCTCATGCGAGATAAAACTTATGATATGCAAGTAAGAATGTTATAGTCGGGCAAGGGCGACCATTTTGTAACGGCTATGTGTGTAAATCCTACCTGTCCGTCTAACTATCGAACTACTGATCTTATTATTTTTAGGGCTCATCTTAAGCGACTCTTGGAAGAATTGGAAGTTATATGAGACGGGCGCATGTACCTTTGCTGAGCTAACTACTTCGGGCAATATGGGCGGTTTTAAATTTTCGTCCCACTCATACTCCACAGCAGTCGCTTGCTTCACTTTTATAGGAATAAATGGACGGACGAAACCTACTTATCGAAAGGATTGATCGTAAGTTCTGGGCCATTCTGTACCTTACTTTACCTACGGTCTAGTTGGGCCCATGATTTCTAATGGGAGAAGAAACTCTACATCACATTGCTTAATATAGCAATTCACTCATTTTCTCAATAATACATCAATATAATAAAAGCCATCAAATTGGAGAATTCTTCAAGTTCAAAGTGGTCTAGATTTAATATATTTAATTAACTTGTCAAAGATTTTACTACTTTCCATTTCCACAAGCCGCAAATTAGACTTTGTCGTCACAGAAAGACTTGAATTGATGCCCCCTTTGCATGGTGCGGTCTAGAAAACCGACCTATGTGGTAGAATTTCCTTATGGTTAATTTACTAAGGACTCATGTGCATCGCAAAAACATTAAAAATTCGCTTTTTTGCGCATAAAAAGCCTAATTTTTCAATAAAACCTTTATAAGTGCTGGAATCGTAATAACAGATCTACAGGGTCCAAATTAGGTAGGGTTGGCTTTTTTGTCAAATTATTATTACAAAATTTCGTTACGAAATATTAAAAATTAGTCCTTTTTACAATATACAGGTTAAGTTTCCATAGGAACGGTTTTACGGCAAAGGGTTCAAAATGCTTCCCCATACGATCTATATTTTTCACAACAATTTAAAATTCTAAACTACTATTACTCAGCGATTTTGTAGCGCAATATTGAAAATTACATTTTTTCTGCGTATAACTACTCGGAAACGGTCGGAAAGGTAGTTCGATCCGAAACATTTTCAATCGCCTTCGTCCTTAGGCAGAAACACGTCAGTGTACCAAATTCCATCAAAATATTTTTAGGTGGAGCCCAAGAACATCAGACGCGCAGAGAGACAGACAAACAAAATTAATACACCCTGTACAGACAGGCGGTGTAGGGTATAACAATGACATGAAAAAGTCTCTACGCCATAATATAAGTGTTGGAAAACTGTTGTTGCTGTTTCTGTACATAATCCTCTGCACTCACTATCAAAGGATGAATATATAAATTTCTTCATTTCGTTTGCAAACTTTACTTACTACGTTAGACATAAGAAAAAGATATGTATTTACAAGACTCTACAACTCATAGAAGACATAAGATATCAAACGATTTAAACACAGTACGTTTGCCGTTCCATTCATCGCCCGGAAAAATTATTATTGAAATTTCGCAAGAAACGGGGAACTTAGTGCTCAGATTCTTAAGTTTAATCCACAGATGTCAAGCTATTGGAAAATTTGATGCTTGCTTTTCTTTAACGTTGCGATCATCGAACAACAGAAACTTTGCATAAATATTAGATTTTGAAAAATTTTGCTTAGGGGCCTCTGATCCCTGACCCGCAGTACATACAGTTCGCTTTGCCGCTAAACAACACTGTCACCCATGTCAATGAAAAGCTTTCGAGCTTCTTACATTCATCGAAAGTAACGCATCTTTAAGATTCGCTTTAAGGCAAAAGTGTTTTTTTTTTACAGCCATTAGCGAACGGTCAGGGTATATTCATTTTGTTAAAATCTTTGCAAGGCCTCGGAGGAAGCATAAGAGGCCTTACAATGTATATGTATTTTTGATCAGCATCAAATTCTTAATTGACTTGGGGCATGTTCGTCTACCCGTCCGTGCAATGTCTGTTGTAAACATTCCCCTGGCCGCAAAAATGAAGGCATCGACTGACTTCACATTTGATAGAAATATTGGAAGTTCTTGCACACAGGTGGGTATTGAAAATGGGGCGCTTAGTCGACTAGCCCACAGGTCTTTGCAAAAGAAAACCACCTGGTTTTCAAAAGAAATAATAACTTGCTTTTTTCGATCATTACTCATAAACTATAGCATGTAAATGTACATAAAATTGAACACATGTACGAAAATGGATATAATTTACCACGCCTACCCAATATTATATTGTATCAAAATTATTTTTTTTAAAAATCTCACAAAATTAATAAATTCTTGCTTAGTTTGAAATTTGCAATGCACCTAAACATGTTTGCTTGTCCATCTGTCCGTCTGGTCAACTGTGTAGTATTTGGGGCCAACATTCTTCCGTTAGCGCCCACTCCATATTATAGAGCATGGAAATTTAATTCTTTCACTTTTTTTGTTTTTTTGTTTTTAGTATAACAGTTAAGGGTATAAAAGATTCGGCGCACAATCGCATATTATTTTCTTAATTGCATGTTTTATATTTAGATTTCAGTTTTTGAATTCTTGCCAATTTTACATAGTTACCCGTTTATATACAAGTGATGGAAATTTTATGTTGAATTTTAGAGACTGATTATAATCGGACATAATACAATACATATATAGAAGCATATCATTTCAATTCCTTGCTCTTAGTTGTATGTATTCTCATTCTTTCACATTGCGTTTGTTTAAGCATAGAACGTGTTTAGGAAAGATATTCATTAGAACCATTTCCAGTTCTAATAATGGAACGGAATTTAAAACTTTTCTATCACTTTATTATATATAATATACTTATAGATTAATTTATATCAGCCTTATCTCTTCTCTGCATAATTTTTTGCGTTTCACTGCAGCTAAAAGACTAGGGTCGTTATGGGTTTAGAAACGATGAATAGTAGTAAGTAAGAGCTCATTTTTTTTTCAGTTAGCATTCGCTATCAAATCAATCCATTTTCCAGTTGAATAAATATTACGCCCTCTTGAATATTCAAAGGACAATTTCTTACATGGTCTGGAGCTACAGTAACACAATGAGAAAAAAGATGGAATTTAATATTAACCCCAGGTATTATGCGATAAGCCGAGAATTGAGTGATTGATGAGCGAATTTGAACTATTCGTTAAAACAGGGATGTTCAATAGGTAGTAACCTTGCCATTGGTAAACTTCGACGGGACAGTACAGCAATGACGAATCTAAGCCCGTTGTCTTCGTGCGTACTATCGCTGAATTGTTACCGGTTCTAAGGGGTGTGAAGATAAATTCGAATTTAACTAGCAAAGACCCCAACCATATATGTTAAAAATATTCTGTTAAAGCCGTAAGAGAGCTCTGTTAAATAATTAAAATTAAGATATAGTTTATGTAGATTTAAAAGCCTACACCGTCCATATTAAACAACGCAAAAACTTCTGTGAACATCTACATGAAAATACCTTTCAATCAAAGTGAACAAATTCAAATTCTGCGTATGGAAGCTATTTTTAACATGTTTTTGAAATTTGGTATGTTAGCGAAAAACGCGTATGGAAGGACACACGAATTTGAGAGTCTGGTGCGCCCAAAGTAGAAAATGTTAATTATATTCTTCTATATCCCGTAAATCTACATAAAAGTACCTGTCGAATCACCAAAAAAATGCAAAAGAACTATTTTTAACGATTTTTTAACTGCAGTATAGTATAGTACAAAGTGTAGTACACAATATTTATTGTACTACAGTAAAGTGTTTTATTTATTTATTATTTATTTATTATTGTATTGTATCGAATTTATTGTACTACTGTATGGTGTATTTTGTACTAGAATTTATTATACTACAGTATAGTTTATTTTGTACTAAAATTTATTGTTCTACAGTATAGTGTATTTTGTACTGAAAATTATTGTACTACAGTGTACTACAGCATAGTGCATTTTGTATTGAAATATATTGTTCTACAGTATAGTGTATATTGTACTAGAATTTAATATACTACAGTAGAGTGCATTTCGTACTAGAATTTACTGTACTACAGTGTACAATAGTATAGTGCATTCTGTACAGAAAATTGTTGTACTACAGTATAGCGTATTTTGTACCAGAATTTATTGTACAACGGTATAGTGCATTTTGTACTAGAATTTACTGTACTACATTGTACTACGGTATAGTGTATTTTGTACTGAAAATTGCGTATTTTGTACCAGAATTTATTGTACTACGGTATAGTGCATTCTGTACTAGAATTTACTGTACTACAATGTACTACAGTATAGTCCATTTTGTACTAGAATTTATTGTACTACGGTATATGGTATTTTGTACAGAAAATTATTGTACTACGGTGTACTACAGTATAGTGCATTTTGTATTGAAATATGTTGTACTACAGTATAGTGTATATTGTACTAGAATTTAATATACTACAGTATAGTGCATTTTGTACTAGAATTTACTGTACTACAATGTACTACAGTATAGTCCATTTCGTACTAGAATTTATTGTACTACGGTATAGTGTATTTTGTACTAAAAATTATTGTACTACAGTGTACTGCAGTATATTGCATTTTGTATTGATATGTATTGTACTACGGTATAGTGTATATTGTACTAGAATTTAACATACTACAGTATAGTGCATTTCGTACTAGAATTTATTGTACTACAGTGTACAATAGTATAGTGCATTTTGTACAGGAAATTGTTGTACTGCGGTATTGTGTATTTTGTACTAGAATTTAATATACTACAGTATAGCGCATTTTGTACTAGAATTTATTGTACTACAGTGTACAATAGTATAGCGCATTTTGTCCGGAAAATTGTTGTACTACAGTATAGTGTATTTTGTACCAGAATTTATTGTACTACGGTATAGTGCATTTTGTACTAGAATTTACTGTACTACAGCGTACTATAGTATAGTCCATTTTGTACTAGAATTTATTGTACTACGGTATATTGTATTTTGTACTGAAAATTATTGTACTACAGTATAGTGTATTTTGTACTAAAATACTTTGTACTACAGTATAGTGTATTTTCTACTAGAATATATTGTACTACGGTATAGCGTTGTCTATTGAATTAATATTGGGTGTTTTCCATATAAGGAAGGATGTGAAGAGAACAAGCAGCATATTATTAAAAATTAATCTTTCTAGTCTTAGCTTCCTATCACGTTCTTGTACCAATGTCTTACGGCGAGCATGGCAATAACCTTGTTAGAGTTTCCATTGGAGCCCATGGAGTCGGAAAATTGATGTTTGTAGATGGCTTTCTAAACAAGGAGGGTTATTTAAGGATATTCAAGGGAAAGTTGAAAGAAAGTGGGGATCAGCTCGATATATTGGAAACATTCAAATTCTACCAAGCATAAGTTCCGCTTAATTCAAGAATGGCTCTTATATAACTGCCCCAAAGTGCTGCATACTCTTCCACAAATCAACAAGCATGAACCCAATCAAATAAATGTGGGATGAACTAGATCGCCATGTGCGAAAACACTTCATCCCTTCCATCCATGACCTGAAAAAGAGACTACAAGAGGAATGGAAGAAGATCCCTGTTTCGTACAAAAGAAAAGTTATACAAAACATGTCAAAACGTCTTAAGCAAAGAGGATACTCTCCAACTATAAATGTTTAATAATATGTTGTTTTTTGCTTCTATTCCTTATATTAAAAAAAATACCAGTATTAGTGACACTGTATTTGTTGAAGTGGTTGAAGTTACTTAGTTTTCTTATCTACTGGCATAATGCTTTGTTTGTTTTTTTTTTTATATTTTAATGTTCATTCCTAAGTCTAGGAAAAGAACGTTTATTTTTTTTGTTGGGCGAAAAAAACCCAATATTAATGGGACTCACTAAATCTCTTCGGGATGTCTTAGTCGGCATCTAATGAAAACTATACCTACGACTAAAAACTAAAGCGATTAAAATACTTACATGAATTATCCATTGTAACATCCTGTAGCGTGCCCGGACTGGTGCTGTAAATGGCAAAAGAATTTTAATTTTTATTTAATTAAAAAAAAAAAAAATGTCATTCTAGTTCGTACTTCCTTCATAATTCTATGCAAAAATTAATTGTGTTAAAATTAAAAATGAAAGCACGTAACAAAATGAAGAACATTCCTTGTCTTAGTGACCCCATGTGACAATTATTATTATTTATTTTTTTTTTTATAAAACGTGAACCCTGTACGCGTACATATATATATATGTATATATGTATAGAAGGAAGAGCATAATGGCATTGTTGTAAGGCATTGCTTTTTTTTCTAAAGAAATAAACGACCACCACAACCAAACACATTCATCATTCGTATAGTAATGGGGAAAAAAATTGATACAAAATTGAGAGAAGGAATAGTTTTAAAGAATTAAAGGTAAATTTAAAAAGAATACGTAAATGATTCTTAAACACCTTCCACGCAATGATTTTGATTTAGGAAGTTCTTGTGAAAAGTTCCGATTAAAAGGGATAGGCATTGGGATGTAAGTGAAAGTAAGATAGCTTGACATTTAAGATAAGTGCACGAAAAGTCTTCTCAACTGCTTATCATATTGAAATTAAGTTGGAAACAGCATTCTATCTGCACATCACACTTCATAGCGATAAGCATTATTCATGGAAAAGCCTTCCGTTTTATGGAAATTAAAATCTTTTTTTATCATCTTTCTTTATCACTTCTTTTTGCTTATGAAAACTAAACTAAAGAAGAGAAAGTGTTTAGGAAAATTTTAAGTAACTTGTTGACAGAGTTAAAGGAACCTATTATCATATGTACGCACACACAATTGAACTGATTGCATTTGACAGATAACAATTACCTTTCCGACTTCTACTTTTATTCGCTATTAGGAATTTTTGCTAATCTCCATTTTCATAAGCTGCTTTTATTTTGTGACACCACCAATGGAAACATCGAATACCATTGTTTATCTCAATTTAGTTTTTCCTCAAAAAAAAAAAAAACGAAATATGGAAATTCTTCTTCAAAAAAGTTAACCGGTTGTTAGGTCTATTCAATCCACCAAGTAGGGCAAAAGACCTTAAAGCAAAATAGATTGAAAATTCTACATAGCTCCTAGAGACAAGAAGAAAACTATATTCGGATATGGCCGAATATTTGATACCCATCATTAATATTATCCTAAAAAAATCCAAAATTTTGTAAAATAAAAGTGAAAATTTTTACAGTCTGACGAATGTAGTGAGTGAGCAACGAGCATAACGCTTAGAAAAAGCAAAAGTGCCATCAGTTTGTGTTGTATTGTAGGCGTGACCTTTGATCGGTTTGTGTTATTTTCAATTATTTTGGCAAATTTGTAGCAAAATATCTTTATTTTCGCAAACAGGAGAATGACTACGTAGTTGGACAGATGGATGGACATGCTTAGATGCATGCCAATTTAACACTGGTCGGTAAAGTGTGTATATGTGTAAATATATGTGTACTTTATGGGATTTTTCCTGCTTGCTTTTGGATGTTATAAAGAGTTTCACAAAAAAAGATTGATACATCACAAATTTTGGATAGATGTGACAATAAATTTTCCCATTTTTTGTGCCCTGAGAAGGTACGTCAAATTTTTATAGGCTTATCTGCTGCAATTTGTGAGTAATGAGCACAAGGTCAGCTTTTTCTCCTTTTGAAAAATAATTGGCGTGATACTGTAGGTGTGTGCTTCCCTCAATTGGGCCCATATTTTCAATACCGACTTCTTCACTTTTGCTGCCACAAGAATGTTTACAGTAAATAATATGCAGACAGACGGACCGACGGACATAATTAAATTGGTTCAGAATTTGATACTTTATAGCATTTCTGAGGCTTCTGCCTTCTGCATGTTGCAAACGTTTTGACGAAATAAGTATATCCATCATCTTGCCTTCAGTGATGAGTGTAAAAATAACCGAGGGAATGACGGGATTTCTATGTCAGCACTAATAGTCAGCAATGCGTATATATTTTTCTTCGACAAGTGTTTTTGCGCACTACTGTATGGAGAAGTGCTGTAGATGAGCGCACAAGTGGATTCTTTGTAAGACAATTTATACTAATAGGTTATAGGTTTGTTTTTTTCTTCTTATTTAAATTTTTCTCTTTCTTTCATTCATTTATTTATAAATTGCACTATGAAGCTGTAGCCATTTTTTTAATGGAAAATTTACATTTGAAAGATACTCAAACGAAATTAATTTCTACGTAACGGAAATTAGACGAATTCAAAGACTACCATATGCGCACAAAAACGTCTCTTTGTTTGTTATTAGTGAGTACAAAAAAAAAAAAAAGAAAAGATGCTTCAATCAAAGACTATATAAAGTATACAGATATGCTAGTATCAAGCTTCTGGTTTTTTTTTTTTGGAAATAGAAATCATTTCGTAGCTTGAACTTTTACTGCATTTGCTTAATAGGATCAAAAAGATATTTTATTGAATGTCTTGACTTGGTTTCCAATACATTGGCATTTTTGCGAGCATTGCTTTTTGAAATAGAGAAGAAAAAAAAAGAAAGAAAAGTATAACGAATAACGAATAAATTAAAATATTTTATACTTTAAGTGTCATTATTATATAAAAGCAAAAAAGGAAATTTCCGTCACAAATGGCATAAAAAAAACACACACACATAATATTCTCTCTTGGCCTTAGGGAACTTAGACATACAGCATATGAAATGAATACATGAAAATTTTAAGTACAATAAGAGATAGTTGCATGTAGGTCGATCCAATGCTTCTTAAAGGTGGTAGGGTAGTTTATGCTTTTCTATGTACTGCAGATGTATTTGCAGATGGATTATGTTCATTTTTAACCTTAATCTGGACTAAGAAGGGGCAGAAGGTGACAGGTGGATAGACGCTCACAAATTGTCTCGCAAAGGAATGAAAGCTTACGAGAAATGAACTTGAGTCTAAAGTTCAGCTATTACAAGAAATCGCAAAAACGACTATCTTTTATATAATGAGAGTATAAATTAGTTCAGCCCGGTTCAATAAGACAGTTTGTGATTACTTCTGTAGTGTATAGAATAAAACGATGACTTCTTCGTTCGAAAGTAATGTCTTCAAGCTGCACAAAACTGCATCAGTTGTCACACAACAGCATGCACAAAGCATCGTTTCTTAGAGTTTCGAATAGATGTTAAGAAGCTTTGCGTTAAAATAATTGAAATTTGCGTAAAACTTTACTTTTCCTAATTAACTCGAAGGATAGAGCGGCTAAATCCTTACGAGTGAAGAAAAGTGAATGCGCTACAATATCCAAAGCCCAAATAACCTAACCTAACTTAACCTAACCTAAATACCCCAAATAGGCCCATTTGAAGGATACACCTGAACGGACAGCACGAAAGCTTGCACCAAACAAATAAAATCACCAGTGAGAAACACTGCGAACAAGAACTGATGCAATTACGGTAAAAAATTTGCGTAATGTGTGGAGTAAAACTCGCTCAGGGAATATTTGCAATTATAATACGAAATGTTCTGTCTTGCCCACTGGTACCAGCAGCTTTTAATAGATGATTGATTATTTGTTCAAACAGTGCTTCGTTTCTTATGGCGGCACTCAAATACTGGTTTTTTAAAGGAAGCGCCTTTAAAAAGGCCTTTTTTCGAAATGGATATCGAAAATTGTCTGAAAGGTGAAGAGAAGTCGTAGTCAACGAAAGAAAGTTCTCAAGACTTATTCGTACACGCAATAAAAAACAAACAATATCTGTTAGCACCTGCGGAAATTAGCTATTTTTCACGTAAGGACTCACAGTGGAGAGTGTAATATGTGCAACAAACCTGTGAGCTACATAAAAATATCGATCGAGAACGAGCGCGCAGAAATGGATTCCAAGACCTTCACAAAAAAGAAAGGGTCGATATTTATGTTGTAATAAAATTTTGGTATTGATTAACTGTGGGCGTGCCATTCAACTAATCGTGGGTTTCGCTCTTGAGGGAAAAGGCTACCTTGCGAATCTTTCTCTCCATTTATTTTCTGTTACGTGAAATATTCAAGGTTAGTATCTGAACGGTTTGAAGAATTTTTTTTAGTTTTTGGTGTTAGATGGAAAATTCGAACATATGGGAATATGATCAAAGGGATACTCTAAAAAAAGTTTTATTTTTCCTTTTCAAAAGCTTGTACTTGAAAAGTTAGGGAACTGATTGATCTATCATTAATGAATTTCTATAGTTCTAAGGTCATTTCTACCTTAACAAAGAGATAAATTTATTATTTAAATAAAAAAAAATGTACAAATGAAATTAAGAAAATTAGAGTTTGTATTATCAAATTTGAGAACTAAAGTCCTTTGATCTTGACCCCGTTCATTAAAATTCAATATATTTTATAAATAAAAACAAGAAAAGGAGCCCATCGTTAATAACCTTAAACCATTCTTATTGTTGTTTATATCAAGGCTCTTTAAAATAACGCTTCATATGGGAAGTGACTGAAAAACCATAGCCAGTAGCCTTTGTCCTTGCCGATTTAGAATATTTCATCAAAAAAATTCTAAAAAATTGCGACCTATAGGTTGAGCAGCAAAAAACAAGACGGACTGACGGACAGACAAGCTTAAATCATTGCAAAAGACGAAATGTTGTGGTCTATGTCAAGTCCTTTGTATACATCCGCACAAATTCGACAAAAACCCTTCTAGCACATATTGTGTAGGGTATAAAGACCTGAACTGAACAACTGAGCGCAACTCAAAGCTGAAGTGGATTACGGATAATTTGGACTAAAAACAAATATATAATAAGCATTTTTTTTGTTTTTTAATTGATGGTAAACCGATTCCAAAAAACAGATCGATCCATAGAATACTTTTTAAAAAGATTTTATTATCATATTCATAAACTAATTAACACAAGTCCTATACACTTCACTACATATTGACCTCGCTTTAAAATTGATCTCCAATGTAAGAATATAAATTTCTTAACGAAGAATGGAGAAAATAAAATGAAATTGAAATTTTTTTCTTCTCTATTTTATGGCCGCGTAATTTATTATCTCAATGAATTACATAGAACATTGGCCCTCTGCATAGTCACGATGTCTATTACAAATATACATCTGAAGTTTATCTAAATACACATATCACAGCACATAAGTATACGTATAAATAAATATGTATATTATATAGTGAGAGTTACGGTGCAGCTGGCAAAATATGATAAATTTCAATTTGCATGCGTACACACACAAGTTGTTGTTTTCTCACACGGAAAAGCTGAGCGCCCAATCACATCTTAGCGGTATACAAAAACATTTATAAAAATTATAAATTATATAAAAAAATTTATTTTTGTTAATGAGGGATTTTGTGGTGATGTTCGCTATAATAATAGCATAAAAGTTGTCAGCATCGATCATTTTGGAACATGTATAGAAAAAACCCATAAAACCGTCTGACGAAATCATTGGTATAAAGAGAATGATTTTTTAAATTAAAATTAATAAGTAAAAAAAAAAAAAAATAAAAAATTTAGGCGAGTGCGTACCACACCCACCTTAACAAATGGAAATCAAAGTTTGTTGGCCGGCCATGACTTGAATTTTCATATTAAATTTTTAGATGATTTTCTTAGTTGATTACTAAAACCGTTCTCTAGCCGGCAGAGTGAAAATCCGAAATCCATTTTCAGAAAAGAACGAAAAATAGTTCACCATGTTCCATGTACATATTGTAGGCGAATTTGACTTTTTTAAGCAAAACTTGTCATGGAATGCATCTCTGCAATAATTTGGTATGACGTTGCACATTAAAGCCATACTCATATTGCAACTGCAGACAAAGCAGTCAGAACCTTTGCAAGACGCGTCTTTACCGAGCTTAGGTTAAGGCGAATTTTAAATGTCATACTCCATTTTTTCAACACTGGAAGTTGTAATTAATTTCGAACAAATTTTCCACCCGGATTAACAATATTTTAGGGAACTGAAAAAGTGAACTTTTGCCCCCTTCGCCTATCTGCTTCGTTTCTCATGTTTTTCTCTTGCTTCCTTTTACTTTATAATGAACTTACAATCCATTTGCATTTTTTTGAAGACAGTAAGTAGTTCAACCATAGAAAACATTCTAAAACGATTCTACTTTACGTAAATCATAAACAATTAAAAAAAGCATTGAAAATATTTACAGAAAAACCAGTTTTTTATGCTTTAAGAGTAGTCAGAATTTTTTGCAAATAATTCTATTGTTTAATATTTTAAATTATGTAAGAAAGTTACATACGTCATAGAACGAACCACAGACACTCGTCAAGAGAGAGAGAGTTGTGGAAGCATGCAATTTTGAAGAGTATTCTCGCAATGAATCTTTAATTAATGAAATTTGTAATAATTACTATATGGATGGGTGTGAATGATTTCGAAATCTCGTAGAGTTAGCCAAAACACTAAGCTTCTCTATGTCAAGGTACTATCTTTACGTCTTTACGTCTCGTGCACATAGCATAGTGTCTTTTAGGAGCTGAAACGAGATCGATTTACTTGTTAGAAGATTGGCAAAACTCGTAAGGCCTCGTGATTCCTGCGACGAGAGAACATTAATATCACCAATGAAACAAAATATACACGACCCCCGAGGTCTTTATGAGCCCGTCTAACTGGGTTCAGAATATTCTACGAGCTACTTCAAGGCCAACAATAGCTAAGAACGGAGCCACAATTTCCAAAAGAGTTTTCTCAATAAAATGATGCTCGGTATTCATATTGTAAAAGCCACTTAGGAAACATTAGATGCGGCAAAGTGCTGCCCTTTCTATTCTACTCGTTAGAAGGCGCTTCTACTAAGGAGTCCCCATGTTCGACCCGGCCAGGACTTCCGTTCTTACAACGTTATTTAAAAATTGCTCTTTGCACGAATTTCCTTACAGGAAAGAAAATGCAACCGAGAACTCATAAGCTACCCATTAGATGGGCCAAAGCAGAGCGAAGTGAATGTTCAATCAAGATAATATCTACTCATTCCGATAATCATTTGTGTCGGTTACAAATGGAATGACAAATTTATTAAACTTCCTCAATGATTATTGAAAAATGTACAAAACATTTACCGCAATAGATTATCATAAATATTTGAAAGTTGTCTGCCTGCCGTCATTTGTAATTAATATATGTAATAATAATAATAATACTACAATGATCGAGTATAAAAAACATTGTCTAGCTGAAGATTATATCAAAGTTTAATTGAATGCAAAACGTGTTCATAGTACGTAAAATAACTTTGAACATTCAAACGTGTCTTTGCCTTAAAAACAACGTTAGACGGCAGACAAATTCATTCATAAAAAAAAAAAAGTGATATAATTGAGTAAAACAATAAATAAATTAAATATAGCGAAACAATGGTGACATTTATGCTAAAAATAACGCAAACATGTTTCTTAAGAAATATTTGCATATTTATGACGTTGTATTTGTTAGTGTTACGATGGCCAAGCAGAGTGCAGACGCGCAGTCTGCATCGTTGCGAATTCGCCGGTCAACTATACATATTGGATGTACCAAAATCGGAGTTACCGTTATGGCTGTGCATAGCTGAATACGAAAGCCGCTTTAACACGCATGTAATCGGTGCACGCAATGCGGACGGTTCCAACGATTATGGCATCTTCCAAATAAGCGACAAGTATTGGTGTAAACCTGAAAATCGAACCGATTACTTTATTTACAACGGTTGCAATCTCAATTGCTCAGACTTGTTGTCGGACGATATAACACTCGCCGTGCGCTGTGCCCGTTATATACAAAAACAACAAGGGTGGTCAGCCTGGGCAGTCTACAATGAGTATTGCAGTAATAGAACTTTGGAGTATATCGATGATTGTTTCACTTAAAAATATTCCAAATAGGCAAACAAACATTTTAAGATTTCGTGCAAATAAAAAACAAAACAAAAAAAAAAAAAAAGAAGAAAATTTAACTTTCAAAAAGTCAGCCATTGTATGGGTTGGACGACAAACCGCTTGAGAACTTGTTTTCATTCCACTATTATTATTATTATTATTATTATTGTTAGCAGTAAAAATATTTGTTAAAGGTGTTGTTCAAATATTGAATAAGATTCGTTCTGTTATTTTGCTGTTGTGCCTCAAAAGTGACAGAACGCAAATACCTAACAATGCGTTCTTTTCATTATTATTTCTACGCAATTTTATTAATATTCGAATCAACGGGTTTGGCTTTGGTGGCAGTGGTGGATGGACGTGTTTTAACACGTTGCGAATTGGCCCGCGAAATGTTTCAATTGGGCATCGAAAAATCTGATCTGGCGACTTGGACTTGCATTGCACGCTTCGAAAGTAAACTCAACACATCAGCTATTGGGCAATTAAATGGCAAATGGTCGAATAATTTTGGACTTTTTCAAGTTAGCGATCGCTATTGGTGCACATCGAGCTCTATTAGGCCTTCGGCAAATATGTGCCATCAAATTTGCCAAGAGCTCTTAACCGATAACATTGACGCGGCAGTAGAGTGTGCTCAAACGGTTAAACAACGACAAGGTTGGAAAGCTTGGTCTGCATATAATGGCTATTGTCAGCATATAGCGCACAAGCTGACAGTCGAAGAATGTTTCTAAATGGTATTGTATGACCGAAAAACAGCATTTAAATAAATATTAAAAATAAATAAATTAATAGTTTTTTCAATGACGTGAGTAATTTTGAAAAAATGAAATCTAATACGATAAATAAAGAGAACAAGTCAGGAATTGTAAGTGTATTAGATTTAAGGTATATTCTGGATACCCTTGGACAATTCATTCAATATGTACAAGAAGCTAAAGCACTTTTCGTCAAGTGAACGAGTGTAAGTGAACTTATTTCCTTACCTGTAAACGCAATGCAACTCTGAACTGTGGTGTGCAAAATTTTAGGTCAATGTGTTCTTCAAATTCTTTCTTCTACATTCTTCTCAGTTCTCTTCTTCTACAGTTTTCTCTTTTGCTATGTTCACCATGCTTTTGGGCGCCTCATGCCAGCCTTTAAATTCGATCTGTAGGTTTGATGTAAGTCTACGCTTTCCATTACTAATACTTGAACTCGAAGGAGAGATAGCAAATAGAAGGGCAAATAAGAGTAAGGTCAGATCCGGAAGATCAATTAATGCATGTATGCATGTATGTGTGGAGTTATGTTTATATTTACGACTTTATGACTGCTTCACATGTTTCTCAATTAGTCGCCAACTGAGCGTGGATATCGTACAATTACCTGAAAATTATTAGAAGAAGGTTCCTTCTCCTAAGCTGAAGAGCATGGACTATATTGTTAGAACGTGTTAATGGGGTCGCTTTCACTAACGGCGAAAACATGTGTAGAGCCGAGCTTATGTTTTATTTCCACACCACACTATGTGTAAGTTAAGAAATAAATGCGAGGACTTAGGCTGAATGAGCACTGGCAACCAAGACTACCGGCTCCATTTTTTAATAAGAATCCATGAAACGATGGGTCCCGGCCAGTTTAATAATATTTAACTACTTAATTGAAATTATGTCTCGAGGGACTTTCAAAACGTCCGCACGTTTAGACATTCTAAGTAGGAATCTTTGAATTTTGAAAAACATACACGAATCGAAATGGCAGGAATAGATTTCTTTAAAATCCATTGGTTATATTGCAATACTAAGAGTATTACCGCCCTCGTTTGCACATAGCAATGAAACGAAATTAGAAGTAACATTAGACTAGTGGGGATGGAAGTAGGAAGTATATAACACATTCTTGAAAGTCAATATTTTTCACTGTGCGTTGTGATGTAGTTCATGGCGCCGAAACAGCGGCCATAGCTGCTAGGTTTGCTCGCTCATTTCTCAAGAGACCGATATGACTTTGTATTCAAAAATTTTTATTTTACGGCCGATGATATTTCAACTTCGAAGAGCCTTTATGACCGACAAACTTCCTGTAATGATAATCCTTTTACGTTTAGTTTTGCGAATAAGGCTTAAAGTTTGAAGATTAGCCATAGCTACGCTTGTAAATGTTGAAGCAATGGCAGGCAGGATCGGATTAATCTGATTTGCGGCATCTACTTCACTGCACAGGCAAGAGACATATGTTTTGTCTAAGTAGAAGGAATAGAGGGAAGCAACTCACATCTCTGATTTTTGTTCCTTGCTTCTAGTTTCTGGCGGCGAAATCCGGCAGAAGTTTGCAGACAATCGTAAAGTCTCTCGACGCCCATGTGGTAGAATTAGGTAGGATTTCGTAACCGTATCAAAAATATCATAGCATAAATTTTCTCGAATGTCTCTGTTCGATCGACCGAATATGTTCTTTGCTCTGCTTTGGTTGGACAAAAGATAAAGATTCTTGGCCTATGCCCGCAACACGATGAGCCAGCGACACTGACCAGGAATTTCCAAGGGTAAAACTTTCCAGATAAGGCCAAGAAGCTCAGCTTGTGGTTCCTTCTTCCTCGTTGAGTACTTGTACTTGTTTTCCGATGTCAAGCAGGCTTTCCCTCTAATCGAATTAACATTCAGAGAATACGAACTCCTAGCGGAGAACTTTCGGTGGATCTAACGAGATAATCAAGATAATCAAAATGGCAAAGAAACGGTTTTCTAAATCACTTTTTGTAACTCCCTAACTGATAAGCTAGGTCCTAGAGAACCTAGAGAGAAAGGAAAGACTTATTAGTGTCGATAAAAGAGATGTAAGCACTTTTTTGTTGATATTCCCTGCCACCTTGATTGAGTATGAAGTATTCATTACGAGAAATTGTTTCAATTTTTTTTTTTACTTGAATTTTATTTACTTATAAACTCATTTTAAAAACCCATTTATTTTATTTGTGAATTCGTTTCATTTTGTAAACAGTTTCGAAAATTTGCAAATCCCCAACGGATATGGGTGTTTTCCATTTTTTTTTTTTTTTATTTTTTTTTTAATTTAATCTTTTTCTAAATAACAATTTTTTCATGTGTCTTGCGGTAATGCGTGTATTGGCAGCAAGCTCTGGAAACGGTAATGAAGCATGCATAAGATGCTTTAAGCTCACGTATTATTATTATTATTATGGTAAATGAGGTTAATTAGAATTGTTGTTGCTTCTTTTTTTTTTATGTATGATCGAATAAAACCAAATGGTGATCATCAAGCAAAAAATATTCAAAATCAAATATTTATTTATAATAGCATATCTCTACAAACAATTTCATTAAGAAGATAAATTCGGCAAACAGCAGTTCAATCATATGGAAAAAAAAAAAACAAATCTGTTAAATTTATTTAATTTCCATTTCGATCCGCTACTGGTTAAATATTAAAACGATAAACATGTAAACAGATTATATTTCCCAATGTATTCAAAACAGTATTTATTTATGTAAGAATTTCAATACGCTTGAGATAAAAAAAAAAAAAAAAACTGTTTGTGTTTACATAGCAGAGACCACTCCACAGGAAGTCTCTGCGTTATTACATTTATATATTTCATAGGATAACGATTGTCTAGCTAGATAGCCAGCTAGCTAGCAGTGTATAATTAACCCAGTTTAAGTTCTCATTTTTTGTTTATCTCTAAAGCAACGGTCACTTAAAGAATCAAATTGTACTTTAGAATAGCATCAAAGAAATCAATTTCGATATCATTGAAGTGCTTCCGAGCACGACTGTAAGATAAACATAAAAAAACGACTAACACACGCAGTAGGAGGCAAATAAAGGAATTTATTCAAAAATGATAATCCTTTGTAATGCCGCCAAGGGAAACTCTAAAAGCGTTTACGTTGAAATGCTCCCTGGACACGTCTCTGCGAGAAGGCATAATCAATGAATGCGTAGCCCAGCCAAGTAGATAAGAATCGCGACTATTAAGCCAGTGTTCGCGCATTGAAATCTCATTGCGGTAGAGGTCGCAGGTACAGTTCGTGGTCAGTCGTTAAAGGCATAACACTTACAGATTGGACACACACCCACTAGGCTGCCGTCACGGCCACGCAATCTCTGTCTTCTTCCTCACTTCCTTCTAACCGTTATCGTGTGACGCGAATAGGGGATTGAGTGATTGGTCACTCAAAAAAAAAAAAAAAAAAAAAAAGATCAAAAGATCAATCATACTTTTGCTAAAATTAAATACATTGATATCATTATGCACACTACCGAAAAAGATGAACACATTCCATGTCCAAAATAGGCTAGAAATTGTCCAAAACTCGACCTTGTTGGTCAGCCACACGAATAATGTAAAAATGAGTTCCATTAATCGCCTGACATATTCACATTTTGTAGACTCACTCCGAAATCGTTTCGAGTGGTGGACGGGTTACGACTATTTGGTCCACGATTAAAGAACATGATTTTCTTAAAATGAAAAAGTAAGACAACTAGAGTAACGTTACGTAGAAACCTATGACACACGGACAAACAAAGGAACTTGCCCAAATTACCCAAGGAATCTTGCGGTAAATTGAGAACGAATATGTATTATGAATATCGTTGATTTTTGTTTTCGCGCATTTCAAGTGGACGAACAAATCTGATATACCGGCAGAACCCTTCGATGGAAAGTTTAAAAAAACAAAACAAAAAAAAAAAATTTTGTTATCGGTGATATAAGAACTGCTTGTGTGCGTGTGTGTATGTGTAAGATATATTTTTACTCAACTCTGATGTACACAGTAACTTCCATATAAAAATTTATCATCAAGTTTCAATTCTTGGTATTTACGATTAAAAATGTTGAATAAATATGCGTTAGTCTGCGATTTTTTTGTTTTTTTTTTGTTGTTTTTTGTTCTTTGCATGATTCAAAACCATTATTACGTTTTTTACTGCAGTCTGATAAAAACTGACGCTATTGCATGCAGTTTGTTGAAAATAGTTATTAAATAGCACCGACCATCGAGGTACATGTACGCGATAAAGTATTAATTACAGCTTAGAAGCACTCTCTCTCTCTCTCTCTCTCTCTCTCCTTTATCGCTTTTGAAGAGCAGAGCAGATGAACTTTCGCAAATTGTAGTCGCTTTTTGTTGCCAGATCTGGGATTATAAACGAGTTTTGAAGAGCGCCAGACCTCCTTTTCTCTCTTATTGAAATCTATCAGTTTAAATTTCTTGTTCCTCCACGTGGGTCATTATTGAAAGCAGATTTTCGAATCGCAGTGATTTTACTTTACTAATTTAAACTTAGAGTTAGATGCTAAAAATGTCGATTTCGAAATTCTCTTAATAGGTCCGACTACGTGACAGTTCACGCTGATCATCATCACCATAAATAACTAAACAATATAGCGATTTTTCAGAATTTATTCCAAATGCTAGGCAAGCAACACTCATTTGTATATCATGCAAGAAGGAAAGAAACAAATGACTTTAAATGTCGTTACTTTATTTTGCCGCAGCCCAGCTTAATTGAGTGGAAAACTCCCTCATTCCTCATCCACCGTCAGTCCAATGCTATTAGGGATTCCTTAAAATATCGCATATCCATTTTTTCACTGGAATTGTCTCAGAAAGATGTCGTGAATAGATGGACATAGCATAAATGCTTTACGCATATTGATTGGAAGATGCATGTGGACAGGTAGGAGACATTTAAAGAAGCACATAATCGGGTATATTCTACTGTTGTGATTGTTCACTATTCATTACAGAAAGCCATGCGTATTCTTGTTATAGTGGCTATCAAGGTTATGTTGCGCAAACTAAACAGAAAAAGATGCCGTGTGACCTTTGATGGCTAGGTGATGTTGCACAGAATACGGTCGTAGGGAAAAACGGGACTTATAAATATATAGAAGCATGAGAGAATTGTTTCATTCAGCTCGCAAACGTAACATGCTAAGTAGGCTTAGGCGTCCTTGAACATAACCGTGACATAATATAAGGATGCCCCATAAATTTTCCCCTCTCCGCGCTATGTACGACTTCGAAGTGGACTATGTTTGTAAATATGCAAGCTTATCTATTATTCGTTTAACGCATCGATTGCAGTCCTCGCATAACGCTTTCAAAGTACATTTCGTTAGTAACAAAGTTTGCTTTAAACACACACACCATTCAATGTTATGCTTCAATGCTTTAAAAAATGTAGAAACTGTAGACTTAATTTTCACCATTTATGGGTGTGGTACGACGACTCTTGGAACCGTCCACAATACGTTTGAGAGATTTAGAGCCGGCAATATTGACTTGAAAGATGAAGAAAACCGCACCGGCCGCCCAATAACGGTAGGTACGGACCTCATCATCAACATTATGGTCGTTGAAAATTCGCGAGATAGTGGATGCCACTAAGATTTTTAGGGATTACGTCGTCTATTAATTTCGCATTAAAAAAAAGAAAAAGAGAAAGAAACTGAATAAAAACACCCTAATAAATCTGATATCGCTGCTTGCAGACGGATGGGCAGTGATGGTGCTTAGCGAGCCACTAGTGAGTATTCCTATATATATATACCTTGCGCAAAACACTATGCGCAACGCGAACTTATTCAACACGTTTACGATGTTCACTTCAAAATCAAGGAGTGCTTGCAAAGACACTCTTTTTTTTTGTTCTGTACTAACACTAAGAATATGAGAGTGCTACAGACGTTGTTTGCATCTACAAGTACACGGCATGGATGTCAACGGATTAATGGCAAGATGAAAATTTGATTGCACGAATAAAACCTCCATCCTTATCAACCCTGGATCGAGCTGCGGAATGGCGTTTCTTTAATGATATTCCGACAAAATCTTAAAATCAGTACATGAGGCTAAAGTACAGTCAAATTTGAATGTGGTTAAGAAGTGGATAGAAAAATGATAATATTTTTGTTGGGGACGCTTTTTGCAGGAAACTGCTATAGATGTCCTTTGCATCTACAAGCGCACGCAAGGCGTTACAGACGTCATTTACGTTAACGAATTAACGACAAGATGGAATCTTAATTGCTCGAATAAAGGCTCCATCCTTAACTACTCTGGATGGAAAAATGATAACATTTTTCTTTAATGTGTTATTAAAACACTGAAATCGTAATTGCAGGCTCAGTCAGAAACGCATGAATTCTTTTGTAGTGGTGCTTAATCAATGTGCTTCACAAAGTCCCTAGAGTCTCTGCTTATGCTAAACCCTTTGAGGACGCTAGCTTTTTTAGCGACATGATTAAATTGTTATTGTAATAAAGGCCATCCATAAATCTCGAGTTGCGTATTTCACACACTGAGGACCACTCCCGTTATTGACAATGCAATAAAATCTCCTTCAATCTATTATATATGGTAAGGGATTCCGTGAAAATCATTATATTATATGATGTTAAAATACAGGCACTTTGAATATGAGTTAAAAAGAAGAAGCATGAAGAAGAATGTTATTTACATTTCTGCATTTGATTTTTCAAATGCCTCCCCTATAAGGCGATAGATAAAATTTAGGAAAAATTATAGAGAATTAGTTTAGCTGGAGAAATAAATTCTAAGACTAAATACCTAAAAAGAAGGGGAAGAATGTAAATTGTACACATGTGCTGTCAGATTAAATGAAATTCTTTGTAGGTTGTGTTTTTTAAGACAGTGCCGTTCGGATTAGGTTATGTTAGTTTTATATAAAAATGAATGCATGCAGAGTTGTCTCTTACCAAAATGCACTTATGGAATAACGTTTGTTTGGCGTTGATTCATTGGTGCTGTTCAAGAATGAACTCTGACGAAATATTCCCGACATTTTTTAATGCACTTAATTGTATATAAAATTGTATTAAAAAAAAAAGAAGATAATTTTGGTTTGGGTTTGTCCCTCCTCCTCCTCCTCCTCTGCTTAATTAAATTAAATTTTCAGACTTTGATTTGTATATGAGCTTTGAAAATTTATTTGTGTTTTGGTTTCGTTTCTTTTCTTTGGTCTGGCAATGGTTCTTCTTCTTCTTCTTATTTGTTTTTTTTATTTATTTATTTCTTTTTTTTTATTTGCAAATAGAACGCAAATTCATGTAATAGATATGTAAACACACACGTATGTAAATTGTAAATCCCGCCAAATTTTTTTATATTATGTCGCCGTATTCCCTTCTCTGTGGGGATTAGAAAAGCGTTTCTTTTTACGTTTTTTTACGTTTTCTTTGTGAATTTTATTTTTCAAACAAATTGAATACAACAGCAGCACTTGAGGAGCCACCAGCACACGTAGCAGCATGACTCACACAAGTGACCGCCTCTATATGTGTCTGCTTGTCGTTTTTTCTTTTTTTCTTTTTTTTTTTGCACCAAAAAGGAACAAATGCAAAGCAAAATGCTCCAAGAAGAAGATCTAACTACGGGAACGTAAGAGTTTTTTGCTATTTGTAGATTATCTAGAATTAGAAATAGAAAAATAAAAAAAATAAAAAAAATAAAAAAAAAAAAAACATTAGAGAGAAGTTACAATAAATGATGTGTCTGCGTTTAACTCATACCCTTGCGAATTGTTAAATGTTATAATTAAAATTATTTTATTAATGAAGCGCACATTGCAGCGCGACTGACATTTTCAATTAGTTTTCGCATAAGTAAATCTAAGTTCATTTTTCAATGCGAGCATCGTTACATGCGTAGGAGGCGAAAAGATCTTAAATATATTAATATATAATGTAAATTAATTATTTACTTTAATTAATTAAAATTAGTTAACTAGGCTTTAATGAAACGGCCACAAAGACCCGATTTCACTATATATGCAACAAGGCGGCAATGGCATTCAAAATTCGAAATTTACGACTAATTCTCGTTTCTCAAGCTTCTCCACTTCGTCTTGCATTTAACCCGGCGAACGTAGATACGTTAATAATTAACCAGTTCAAAAATTTAATGGGCAGAAAGTAATACGGATACCATGCCGATCTATTGACGGACACACTTAATATACAGGAGCCATGCGCAAGATGATATAGCCTCAAATGTTTCTAAGTGATTCAGATTCAATTTAGCTTATTCTTCTTAAAGTTGTACGGTTAATAGTAATATCCAAACACCGATGTACGACCGAGCTACACCTACGAATGTTACATCTAGAGTGAAATAACAAGTAAATGCTTATTTGTCCTTTTGATACCTTTCATCTCAAGACCCCACAATTACTGAGGTTGGAAATTTACGAGGGCAAAGAAGATAAAAAAAGGTACGAATTCTTCTAAAGAGGGAAAAGGGCATCAAATAACAGTTACAGGCTAAAAAAAAAGTTCGACATAATTTTCATAAGTCTTGGGGATGCAGATGACATGACCTACAGCACACGGCTACGTTCGAGATTTGATTCTAGCAAACAGCAAACTAGCTCCGGTTGATTCAGTTGAAGCATACATTCACATAAAAATGTTATATTTACATAAATAACAATAATATATAGGGAATATAAGGAATTGACGCATTTATCAATGGGAACTTACAGCCGAATGAGAAGCCGAGTAGGTAAGAATCCCGACTAACAAGTCTGTGTTCACAAGTTCAAACCTCAAGCCAATTAAATATAAAAATAAGAAAATTATATTCGGCCATGGCCCATGGAATCTTTTGTACCCAACACCATTATCCTGAAAAAAGGTAAAAATTAAACATACCTATCCATTCTTTAACATTGCATGGGCGTGGACGAAGTTTTCCATTTTTCTCAAGCGAAAGTCGAAACTCATATGGTGTGCCTGTTGTAGTCTATGGGCACATCTCATCTTCTATCTATATCTACTATCCAATCCTTCCATTTGATATCCTTATCGACGGAATTCTGAAGAAAAAGTTAACCTACCGGGTCGTGACCTCGGCGATATTTAATTTAGAATTAAAACACTTAGCTTGTCGTATTCTGATCTAAAAGTCCTTTTATTCGACTTCTAATTGTTTATGCGGCTAAGAAAAAACGAATCCTCCACGTCGTGGGGTCCACCATATTTAATCTAACACTAAAGTATTTTTAGACAGATAACATATCTTTATGTAGGGAATGACCGGTCCATTGGCCAATCTATTGGTCATACAGCAATCTATATACAAGAAGTTCCAATGCTTGTTTCAGTTTTGAAGACGAATGCATCATTTTTGCGGCAAGGACGGACAGACAAGCACAAAGACAGGCTTAAATTGGTTTAGAATTTAATGCCGATCAAGTATATCCATACTTTATGGGATGTCTCAAGCTTCTGCGTATTGCATGTGTTTTGGCCAAACGAGAGTTCCGTCACACCCTTCGTTGGTGGGTGTAAAAATATTTGGGGAAGAAAAACCACAATTTTTTATGTACATAATCCCAAAGATTCCTTAAGGCGATCAAAGTGAATTGTTGGGACAATGTTTATGGCCATCTAGGTTCAACCTTAGGAAATTTCCCGGTTACAAATGTTCCGCATAAAGTAAATGCATTCAAAAATGACTGGAAAATGTTTCCAAATCTAACTTCAAATATGGCGAAGAATACATAAATTTTCATCTATCACTTCACGTTGTTTCATTATTTGGCTACGACCTTTCCGAATAGATTAGCGACTCATACTTTGGAAAAGGAACCGGCGATATATCTAATCTTAATTGATTGGGGAAAAAGGTGTAAAAATCTGTAACTTGTCCAGCAATGAATTTGTAAAGTAAATAGGAAACTATTTCCACACTAAACCCATACTCTTTTATTTTTACATCTAATGTTAATGCTTAGCATCAAAAGATTGGACTTGAGCCAAACATGATATCTTATTGCACGTTACAGTTGACATATCTTGTGCTTATTAATATTAATGAAGGCGCGAACTAGAATAAAAGTCTTAGGAAAAAACTTGAATGCATGCAATTATTTTTCAAAATTGAGCACATAACCGCACACAAATCTAATTTATCTTACACTTCAACATAGTAATCATAAGACAGTTTTTTAGCACGTTTTTTATAATTTTTCTCACATCATGTTTTTTTTTTTTTTATAATTTAATGAAATTTTCACCAAACATTTGTTCTTCTTCATTTTTTTATTAATTGTTGCTACATATATAAACCCTTTTGCACAAAAACAAATTATTTTGTAAAAAAAATAAAAAATTGCATATGCAATGAATTTTAAATATGTAAAAATTCTCAAAGCGAAAGTAGAACAGACATCAAGAGAATATGTTTTTTTTTTATTTATTTTTTTTTCAAAACTTACTGAAAACAAAATTCTGAATATAGATTTTGTTTAAAATTATTTCGCTTTCCGCACCAGAAAATCAAAAAAAAAGAAAAAAATACGCTGATGTTATTTTTGGAAATTAGCAAAATACTGGTCGCGCAACCAAATGACGGGACAAAAAAAAGCTCCACAAACATTTTGTTTTGGCCTAAAACGGACAGTGTTTTGTTGTGCCAATGTATTCAGCCATGGTTACAGTAAAATATCTATTGCCATACACGCATGTACTTCGACATATCCGAAGAGTTCATTAGCGACTTGTTATTTAATTAAGCAGACAGACGCACACATATACTGACATTATAAAAAATCAAGGTAATATCACTAATGGAAAAGTTTTTTTATATTTAATGAGAACACTTGGCAGCGGCTTAATATTTATTGTCGTAGGTGTGCAGTATAAATTTGTAAGGATTTTTAGTAAAAACAAGGACTGGCCCCAACTCCACACTTTGCTTGGTATCGTCGAAAAGCTCGGTTTACGGAAACCTATGCCCAGTCTCCGATAATTCTAGTTCCACGCTTCAAACATTTCCTTGCCAAGTTTGCTTTTCGCTAGGAGAGGCACAAATTTAAATAGACGGCGATCAGAAGGTTCAATATCTGGCGAGCATAGGTTTGGAATAAGACGCATAGGTTCAGTTTATATAAAAGTGATTTAATGTTTCCCCCCCTGTGAGTTAACGTTATGATCTTCGCTGAAATAATGGCGCCCGCTACTAAGTGGCACAATCCCTTTAAGATAGAAGCGACACTACTCATGGAATACCAGATCGATTTAGAGTATATGGTCAATAAACTTACTCTGAGTAGTGTTCAAAGCGTACCTGTCTCTCATTATTTATAGCTCTCGCGCTTTTAAGTTACCACAGACACCAAAAATGTCTGTACCTAGCAGTCAGGATTCACCGATATTTCAACCGAAGTATACGCACTGCAAACGGTGATGTCTATTTGTCGCTTTTTTTTAGGTAAATAGGAAAAGGCAAAGCTAACCGGTATATTACATTTTTTATCTGCTTAATATATACTGTCCGTATATATGTAGACTTGCTACATATTTATCCTGCATCTTCAAAATCCAAAGTGTACATATTCTTGCTCAGCCCGACATTTAGAATCGATTCAGCAACGTCCGTCCGTCTGTATGATGCATGTTATTGACAGTCTCTTGGACGCAAAGGTGAAGATATCAACTTCAAATTTGGCAGAAACGTCGGAAGTGTCTGCAAGCAGATTGGTACTGAAAATGGGTCAAATTGTTTAAAGCACACGTCCGGAATAAAGCGGTAGATCAACACATCTCTGTTCTAAGCGAAAATTCGTAGGTTTTTCTGGATTAAAGAGTAGAAGACGACAAGGTAAGTGTATTTATTTGAAATGAGTTGTGAAAGTATAGGTGGGTTATAGGTGATCAAACGGTGATACAGATTAGTGATCATAAATAATACCCTTTTTACAGTCTAAATTATGATAGCTTGTGTGTAACAAATACATTCAATAGAATATAAACAAGTAAGAAAATTATATTCGGTCGTGACCGAATCGTTTATATTTATCACCGCTAACCTTAAAAAGGGAAAAGCGGTAAAGGGATTAAGTTTTTATGCTCTACAATACGGAGTGTGGGCGGCTGATATTTTTTATTTTCAAAGTAAAAGTTTGTGTTTTCTAGGCGTGTGGGACTTGTAGCGGTGTTCTTTGAAAAGTTTAGTTCAGTTGCAAATTTCATTTTCGCTAACGGGGGAATGTTTATCACTAATACAAAAATGGACAGACGGACATGTGTATTCCGAATTTGAAACTGTCCAAGGATTTATATACTTAAAGGGGGTTTTTAAAGCTTGTTCTTGTGCCTTATACAGACGCTGATAAAAAAATTTGATATACTATTACATAGGGAAGGCGTGGTCAATTTTGTTCCATTTTTGTACAGGCACTACGGTTATCTGGTACAAATTATGAGAAGTGAGCAAAATTATTTATTCCTTTTGAAAAACCGAGGTGTTCTTAGTTTACGTGGTGCCGTGGGTGTGTCCTTCGACCGATTTTCGATTCATTTTCAATACCAACCTGCGTACAAAAACTTCCGATGTTCCCGCCACATTTGGCGGCCAGGAGAACATTTACAACGAACGGACACATAGACGGACATGCTTAAATTGATTTAGATTTTTGTATATATGCCTTGTGGGGCCCCTGATGCATGTTTTCTTTCGAGTGTTGCAAACGTTTTGACAAAATGAATATACATCTGATTCTTCGGTTATGGGTATAAAAATGGAAAATGGACGCACAAAATTACAAAACCTCGTAGAGATACTGACAGAAGAAAGATTTACAATTTTCACTGACTCGCAAATATTGTGATGCAAATATGTCAACTGACGCTTGTGTCATTCCCGTATACATCCCTGCTAAAAAAGGAAACTTGATTTTTATTTTTTTCAAATGAAAAACTAACATATCAACACCTGCGAATCTTTTCAACTTGATATGCAATCGAATTTATTACGATAATAGATTAAGATAATATATACATACAAGCAGAATGCGATCACAAAAGGAAATGTAAATTGATTTAAATTTTTGAAATTTTTCGTAGAAAATATAAAAGTTGCCGCGACTCCATGTATTTCTCTACTCATTAATTATTATTTAATTTCATATTATATTCATTTAGCTTCATGTCTACATCTATTACCAAAAATTATAAAAAGCAATTTTGTTAAAATCATGCGACATTAACTCCATCATAGCATATATCATCCAATTCAGGAATTTGCGCATCAAATCAATGCATACTTCAGGGTATCATTTAAAATTGATTTTCGAAATCGAGGCAGAAGTATTATAAAAGAAGTATTTAAGACCAGGCTTGTAACTCTACCTATGAACAGATTTTAATTCAGGAAAATGTTGAAAACTATCTTTTGTTTATCTTCACCCTGCTATATATGTCTTGTTCTTGTTCTATACGTATTCATATCATTTATATATTAGGTTGGGGAAAAAGAAAGCCATTATTTTTATCAGGACTTCAGGACTTTATTTAACATGCTTCGGATTGTCCGATTTGGGTCAAATATGCACCGTTTTGTTGTATGATTTGTTGCCATTTTAAAGGTAACTTCAAAATGCCTCTCTCATAGAAGTCCTGGTCTCTATTTGCAAAAAACTCTAGTAGTCGATTTTCACAATCCTCCATAGAATTCAATTTTTTATCATTAAAGAAATTTTGCAATGCAAGAAGAAGATGATAATCGCTTGGTGCCAAGTCCGGACTGTATGGCGGATGCATTAAAACTTCCCAACCAAGCTCCCGAAGTTTCTGGCGAGTCACTGTAAATGTGTGTGGCCTAGCGTTGTCCTGGTGGAACACGACACCTTTCCTGTTGGCCAATTCTGGCCGTTTCTGGTCAATCGCTATCTTCAAACGGTCCAGTTGTTGACAGTAGAGATCAGAATTTAGCGTTTGGCCATATGGAAGCAATTCATAATAAATAATCCCCTTCCAGTCCCACCAAATGCATAGCAAAACCTTCCTGGCCGTTTGAGGTGCTTCACCGCTCTTTGACCACGATCGTTTTCGCACAGGATTATCGTATGTGATCCATTTCTCATCTGCAGTCACCATCCGTTTAAGAAATGGGTCTATCTCATTCCGTTTGGCCAAGCCTTCGCAGATGGAAATTCGATCCATCATGTTTTTTTCTGTTAAGTGGTGTGGCACCCAAACATTGAGCTTCTTTTTGAATCCAGCTTTGTGTAAATGGTTTAAAACTGTTTTATGGTCGATTTTTAGCTCCTGAGCGATGCTGGCGACTGCTAACATGCCGGTCAACTTCGATCATTTCTCCGATTTTATCGACATTTTCGACTATCGGCCTACCTGTGCGAGGTGCATATTTAACATCAAAAATTCCTGAACGGAATCTACGAAACCAAAATTGCACATAATTGGCTGTTATAGTATCGGAACCATAAACACCATTCACAATTTTAGCCGCCTGGCTTGCATTTTCGCCTTTGTCAAAGAAAAACTGTAAAATGTACCGAATTTTCTCTTTGTTCACTTCCATTTTTAACACGCTTTAACTCACAACTGAATGCACCAAACAAAAAACAGCAAAAGAATTTTTTTTACTGCGAAATGTACAGTATGTAAATGTACAGTATCGGAAATTGTTTGATCGATACTTTACGAGAAATCTATCAGTGCAGCCATCTACCGAAAAAATAATGGATTTCTTTTTCCCCAAACTAATACGTGATATTGTTACCGAGGCAAGAGCAGAAATAAAATTAAGTGAGCACGCGTTTTATTTGACGTTGAAGATTTAAAGCTTCCAGTTCGTAGTAAAGCCTATAAATAGATTTAGTTGTTGCTCAAGCTTAATCTAACACGAGTGATAAGAAAAATTAACAAACTTCTAATTTCAATAGGGAAATAAATAATAGACAAGCATATGGCCATATACTTAGTTTTAGACAAGCAAGCAGACATTGACTAAATCATTTCTAATATTCATGTTGATCCAGAATATATTTAACTTATATAGCCTGAGATATGCTGAGTAGACAAACGAACTCGACTTACAACTCAGTGATATTCGTGGATACAAATCTCAAGAGCGGTAGAATTTTCAATGAAGCCGATAGCCTTAGCTACTTAAGTACTTTAACACAGTAGTCCTATTATTATTATTAATTTCGTCAGAGAAATAAATTCTAAGACTAAGCTCTTAAAACCACTAGCATCTAATGCTATCAGCTTTTATTAAAAACTTTACGGCACTTGAGATTCGAACCCATGACCACTGACTTGCTAGTCGAGATTCCTCGCCTTCGGCTACTCAGACGGATAACACAGTAGTCCTACAATGTATTTCTTTGACTAAATTAGTTATAAGAACAACTATAGGATATTCTTATGATAGAATGGAAAGACTTTACTAAGGCATATTTGATTAGCATATAACGAAAGAGTATTTAGCCAACTGCCTACTAACCAACTACTACTGCCAACTGTACAACTAACCTAAGCCATTTATGTTTTTAATCTATTGTTCCATCAAAGTCCGGCCATAGGATATTTAGCAGAAATCAATTTCAATAACTTTTGATACAAACTTGTGTTAAATGTTTATAATTAGATCCAATTAAAGTCGTGTCATCCACGTACAAGTGGTTCCCCCCGTTGTCCTCAAAATGCATGTCTTCGCTTTATAGAGTAAGTCTGTAACAATCTGTAATTTTCATTAGGTACTCTAGGGAATCTGCAAAACACTTATTCATTATCAAGCGGGTATAGTAAGATAATTTTGGGAAAGCAAAGAATTGGATAACGGAACATGTGCTGTATACACACAGCCGCTTTGTGATTGAATGAAATGGAACTATATATAAGGCCAGTAATTCTTTCAATATAATCAATGCAAATATAAAATGGGTAGGGTTTGCTTCGTACATATATAATTATTACTAAACTGTATAAAGTGAAATAAAGAAAACAAACAATAAAAAAAAAACATTTTCATTAATGATGGGAAAAATCGCTGCGCAAACTAAAATAAGTTAAAACATTGCAGTCGGGCATAACCGACCTGTTAAGCACTCTACGCTATTATTTATGCCTAAAAACATGAAAAGTCGAAGTCTTTAACATTTGAAAGCTTATTTTTAATGGAAATCTTTATTGGGAAGAAAGATCGAAAATTATATTAATGTAGTCCGGAGTTAAATATGGCAAAATTTTAATATCAAGCATTTGGCATACGATACTAAAAGTTAGGCTTTTGTTGCCATATCAAAGCTTAATTTAGGTAAAAACGACCATTATGGGAGGAGCGGGTTTTAAAAATCATCAATGTATCTAATTTCATTAAAATATTTCGAAAATTTTATGAATTGAACACAAAAGAATATGAACAAACAGTAGTGAGATGGACAGACAGATAAGCCTAAACCGTGTTCAGGGAATGTTTGAGAACTGATAACATCTGGATCTACCTCAAGCCAAGTCGTTTTGAATGTTTCATATTTTCACAGCTTTAATGGCATAAATGGCACACACTACTACTACTACTACTACTACTACTTGTATTAATCAACTAATAATAATACTTGTACTAAACAAATAATGCGCTCAATTAATTAAAAAAATAAATAAAATTAACAAGACTTAGTCGTTATTATAGACAAATGAAATGTTTTAATCATGTAGCAACAATTTAATTACATAAATAATTTCACCGATTAAATCTAATTTAGGAAATTAGCTCTAAAAATTGATCTAAATAATGGATCATTGTTAAATGAATCGCCAATGAGAAATGAAACTAAAATAATGCAATTAATTGTTATTCCATTCATAATAGATAAATAAATAATAAAAAAAACTTTTCACCGAACTTTGATTCGAAAATGATTCGGTCCCTTCTGTTTTTGCCAGATCACTCTGCTCGTTTCCTTCTACACATTGCAGTTTTATAAAAAATTGACATACAATTCGGAAACTTGACTTAAGGCATTTGATGAAATCAAGAAATTTCTCAAAACCGAAGAAAATATTTTCGAATATTCAACTTCAAACAGATTCGATAGCTTGGCATAGAGGATATCGCCAGAGAAATTAAACAAACCAACTTCCAACCTTCATCCAACTTGGATGAAGAAAGCTGTTGACAAGACATGATTGACATATATATATAAAAAATTCGAAGCCAAAACGCATTCAAATATCAACCTTTTTAAATGTATTACGTAACATCGCATTATTTCCAAAAAAAAAATAATAATAATAATAATAAAGCTGACATAATGCGTATGTATGCCACTTGAGTTCATATAAACAAAGATTCCATATTTAATGCATCCGTTATCATGCCCAAAAAAGGACAAGAAAATGTTTATATTTATATATTTATAAACAGAGCTGAACAATTTTCAAAAAGCATAGACAACAACAATTAAAAATATTATGATCAGCCCAGGCCGAATATTAGATATTTTAAATGCAACTATTCATCTATTTTCATAATAAAATATGAAAAATTACTCCTTCTGATCTTGTTAAGCTATACACTTTTCATAGGTACCCTTGTATGGACGAGGGAGAAAGACGTGAATTGAAATTAAGAAAAATTTCTCTTTCATCATGAATATTAAAAGTAAAACTTCGTTACCATATAAGGCCTTACTTGAATTGTACAGGGTGGGCCCCATTGAAGATCTGCCTGATGCAATTTGGTGCAGATAATTTTTATGTGAACCTATTACTTATGAACCAATTTTTGTCACAAAACATAAATGAAACTTTTCATCAAATGAACTGTTGCTTTCCGTGAGAACCCTTACACGAGTGGCGTACGTCAAGCTTATGTGATTCATGTTTTTCGTATCATACTACGACTTAGCAAGTTTCATGCAGATATTTTCAAGTTCAGAATTTCACCTTCTACGGTAAGGATAATAAAAACGTCTCGATCATGCAAGCGACCTGAACCGTCATTAAGCCAAATTATATCAATCTACCGAATATGATCAAAATGTCTCAGCCTGGTATCTCGAGTACGAAGATATACGGACAGATATGCTTAAACTGATTCAGACAATGAATCTGAATGGATAGATGTAATAAAAGTTGGGGCAATCTGAAGTCCTTCTCGGTGTTACATACATTCGTCAAAATTAATACACGTTGTGTCACAAGTGATGTGTAATTACCGAATAAAAATATTATATCCGTTAAGACGAATCTTTTATATCCGCCAGCTTGAAACGAAATGTTACACGAAAGACGAATAATATTCGGTGGGCATGAAGCGCATTTACCGCACTTTCAATGTGTGGTGATCAACCATAGAATTCATACAAAGACTTTTTTCATTGTACAACAAGATACAAGCTTTTCTTATGTTGGTCTGCAGGCGAGTCCATTGACAGCTTTGGTATATGTATGCAAAAGAACTTTCATAACGTTGGCAAGGAACCAATATATTAACCTTTGCGACTGAAAGAGCGTTTCTTGCACAGGCGGCAAAAGGAATACCGCCAATAGCCTCACGATCTTGACATTGTCAAGAGTGTATACATGTACTTTATAGAGTTTCTGAAAAGTATTCGGAAACTTATTGACCAAAAATTAAATTTCAATACCCTGTAATAATGACTGAGCGAACACGCCCGGTTTTTTACTTTTAGACAGATAAGAAAGCTGCTATAGGACCTCTCAGAAAATATAGATGAAAATACTTTTCGTCATATTCGGCTGAAGAGCAAAATAATCCAAATTATTGCGGTTTTGAAAGCAAAAGTAGCTCACAACTTATGTTCAATTGTACGCGTCTTCTTTGTCCAATTTATCGCATGAGAACAACAACTTCTAATAACATTACGTATACGAATAGGAGACGACTAGGCAAACTGTGGATATGCCTAAACTGATTCGGAATATGATGCAAGTGTAATCAAGCTAACATATTCACTTATATGTATATATATATGTCTGATCATTTCCACCTTTCGATGACAGATATTTAAAATAAATAAAAAAGATTAATACCGAGAATTCCTATCCTGAAACAATTCGCAAGGGTATGTTTATGTAAATACTTAAAGGATTGATTTTTTTTTATATCATTTCCTGTAAATAAATACTCACTTAAACGCCCAACGGTGTCGACGCATCGCAAGCTATGAAAAATCTATATCCTTGATATTACACACAAACACACAGAGACACAATCTCTTTGTTTGTTTCTCTTCTCTGTCTTATTCTTTTAGGATAAGTTGTTTTGAAATTCTCCCTCCCTTATTAAAACCTTGCGTGGGTTGTAGTAACGCGTTGAAAAAAAAAAAAAACAAAAAAAACAAACAGCATCCAGATGTAAGCACGCACATTCACACACACAAATGTAAAGTTCAATTAAAATAAATTTAAAAAACAACAAAGAGGCAAGCAGCCATAATAACGCAACAACTACGCATAAACATATAAATGTATGTAAAACAGCGTTAATGAAACGTAATCATAAACAACAAATTGATTTTGTTATTATTGTTTTCTTTTTTTTTTCCTTTTTTTTGTTTAATGATTGTATAACGAATTATTTCTGAATTTCAAAAGCACTAACACAACACACACACACACACACATAAAAAAAAAACACAGTCAATCGAGATAAATTGTGCGCTTTTTCTTTCAATTTCATTTCAATTTGAACAGAGCATCCATGAAATAAGGAAAACGGGGCGCCTTGAAAATAACTCAGCATGCAATTGCAAAAAAAAAAAAAAAATTTTTTTTTTTTCTTGTACTTTTTTAGTTTCTGATTTTTTTTTAAAGATTTTTAAATGCGAATTTCCCTTCAATAATACACCCAAGTCCACGATGATTTGATTTGCACAGGACAAGCGGAAATATTTAAATGCTTTAGAATTGATTTTAATGCTATTTATTACGTCTTTTTGGTTTTTTTGTTTTTTTTTTTTGGTTTATTTTTGGTTTATTTTCAAAAAATGTTTTTAGTTATTCTTTTTTGCTTTTTATCACAAATAAAAATACATTTTGTTGTACATATTAAAAACAAGCATATTTAAATATTGCTCTTCTCTCCTTCAATGAAATAAAACGAAAAAGTATCTATTTAAGCTGATAACAGCGCGCAGCGACATACCGCTTATAGCAAACGAAAACATGTAAAAACCGATTAAACCGAAAGCAAGAACATAACTGAAATTGAGGCGCATTTTCATAAAGAATTTATGCTCACACTTGGCACTCGGTGTCTCTCTATATCTGCCGTCAATCCCCATATGAATTAAAAATAAATTGAATATGTATTGAGAAACATCTATAAAGCTAAAGTTTTCTTCATAAATACTCTCATTTCTTGCAATTATATTATGAGCCGAGTGAGAGTGGAAGTATGTGCGTGTATGTATGGGAAGGGTGGCAGCATTGTGTATGTTATTCGCGTATTTGCTAGTGCGAGTTAATTCTATAGAATTTCTCCCTTTATTAATTCTTCCTTCGCGCTCGCGCTCTCTCTCTCCCTCTCTCATTATGGAAAACAACAAAACATAGCTACAATAACAAATATGTAAACGCTTTGATTAGCAAAAAAGAAAATTCCAAAATTATGGAAAAAGAAAGGAAAAGAGGGAAAAACTCTAACAGAGTTCATATCTAATAATGCTTTGCTTAACGTACATCAGCCAATAAATCCCGAAACTAATTTGACATGCAAAATTCGACGTTCATGGCTAGTAATGAGTACATCAGCCAATAAGTCCCACGACAAATTTGTTTAACAAAGTTCGACTTTATCCCTGAACAGAGTTTCCTTCGAAAATGCTATAATGAGTTTGATGCCTTTTTTTGTAGATCGAAATGCGTTTCTTTTTCATGACTATTCACCCGATTATTTGATGCCGGTCTTTTTCCGCGAAATTTAGAAAGTCAGGAACACTTAACCAGTGAATTGTGTATAACGAATACATACGTCACGATTCGTCCATCCGTCCTTGTCCAATTTCGTACTTAAAAAGTCAACTATGTATGATGAATACATACGTCATGATCGGTCCATCCGCCCTTGTCGGATTTCCTCATAAAATTTTCTCTTTATGAATGTGTATTTTGATCATAACTCATGCAAGTGTGTCGTTTGTAGACGGAATTTTGATCATGACTCATGCAAGTATATTTTGGGAAATACTTTGATCATCTTGTCGAGTCGTTTCATTCATTACAACCTAATTTCATATTACACATAGTCTGTGTTTGACGGGTATACGACGCTAAAGACGGCGACACATTCAACTTGTTTAAAAACCATTTTCAAAGGGTCAAATATTCGGACAAAATAATGAATTTATTGCCTTTCGACATCTATAGGGTGTCGGCTCTCTCTTGCACGGAATCTCTTGAATTTTTCAATTTGAACGGAATTTTTCCTCATTATAAAGCAATCTTTAAAAAACTTAGGTCATTAGGAAGTTTCCATTTTTTTGAAAATAACAAGATTGCCGTCATGAAAACTCCTCTAACACATAAACAAATAATTAAAATGGAATTTTGGCAGAGGGCATTAAGATTAGCACTTCAGAAATGAAGCGGAATATTTGTCAGAGATGACATCTACAGTGTCACTGTCGGAAACTATTGGCCTATGAGATTTATGAAGGAAAGAATATAATAACCCATGTCCTTGCCACATGTGACGCTTATGCTCAAAATCCTACGGGATCAAGTGATTAAACATTTGGATATGAACTCGCTTTTAACGACAAATTCGTTCATCGACCCGTAAATTGTCACAATTTCTAAAGTCTTGCTCCATGCTTCAGGTTTATATCTTTTTCTGTCTTGTTCCTTCTCAGAGGTTTAACAGGTTCATGACCTATTTCGCTATTAGCATAAAATGGCGTTACGTTTTTGTGGGCGTACGTAGCGTCCAGAAGACCTTAAGACGCATCTTTTATTATTCCAATTAATTCGTAATCGTTTTCTGAATCGGTTTAGACTTGTCCATCTGTTTGCTCGTCCGTCTGTCTGTCTGATGTTTTTTTTTTTGTTGGTTAAACCAACAAATTGCAAATTTCACGATATTTTGAAGAAATTTGATAGATAGAGGTGCTAAAAAAACAAAGCCTGTTGGATCGAAGCGAAGGTTTAGGACCAATTTCCATAAAATGTCGTATGAAAAGCTTTTGCATTAAAAGAATTTCAGTGTTTAGTATTTTTCGAAAAAAAATAGGCAGAAGTCTGTATGTTGGCACATAAAATAGATGAGACCATTTTGCGCCCATCCACCCCCTCCCACGTTTTTGCAAAAAAAAAAAAAAAAATCTGCATATCAACAACCTCGAATTTTTAACGCAACAGGCTTTGGGCATATAAGTTCAGCAACATGTTTAGTTCACGTAAATCTTTTTTTAGGGACTATGACACCTAGACCACCTAGACCATAAAGACTTTTAGGAAAGTAAGGCTTTTCATTGTAACAAGGCCACGCTTCGTGTAATTTATGGCAAAATAGTAAGGTGAAGGATAATAAGTTCTTGGGAAACATAATGATCTATACCCGGTTTAGGTTATATAGGGATTTTCGCACAAAGAGGAATGGTTTCTGATCCGTTATAATGAAAATAAGTTAAGTATTAATAATATTAGGTGAAATGGTGTAAAGTGTTTAAAGGCCAGTGTTGCATTTCAACAATGCCTTTGAAATTAATTTATCCATCATCGGAACTTATATAGAGTAAGTTTTTCTTTGCCTTATCTTGCGATATTCGTGTCGATAGCCGAGCGAGCAAATACAAAAATTTTAGCTTCATTACCTTTTCCAAGAGTGGAGTTATTTTTTGGACATTGGATAAGGGAAAAATTCAACATTTTCCTATACATTTATATTTTGTTTTAATATTATTAATTTTACCCGCGAAATCAGCAAACATTGACCAATTAATTTACGATATTGTCTGAGAAACGACAAAGTTTTTTTGGTTTTTTTTAACGCACGTGTCTCCTTACGAAGATAGCGTTTAGGGTCAAGTTGGGATGAATGATCTCCAAAGTTTTTAACTTAAAAATAATTGAACACAAGCAACCGCACATATATACGATATACAAATATATAGAAACTTTTGTCTATACACAACCTCCTATCTCCTACATGACCTCCGGCAAAATCAATGCGATTAGAGATGACAAAGAGAAAGCAGATACGATTCTCTACTTGAAATAAATAACACATGATACATAACAATCCATACATAGTAGACGAAATTTATTATCTACTTTGTCAAGACTAAATGGGGAAGAAGATGTGAAGAACAGACTGTACTGAAAATGCTTGAGATTTCAAACCTGTATAAAAGCACTGTTTCAACGTCAAGCCAAGGAGCTGAATTCTGCCAAGCGAAATTATCTTAAGAGACGCATGTAAATTTACTTATCTACAAAACACATGGGAGTCATTCACCCTGCTGCTATTCTGCATCACGAGAACAAGCTTAACAACAGCCCCCAACTTTGTTTACTACTACCTAGAGAATAAAAGTTCCTATCATTGAAAAAAGCGTCGTCTCTTTATTAGTAGATGCAATCTTTTCCTTCATTGAGCGAACGCGCGCACACTTCCTCTCTTCATTTATTATTTCTACCCCTAAATCATAATTAGAATGTAACGAATAGTTGTTATATTGTATGAATTAGGAAGTGAAAGACAAAGTTTCATTATGTGTGAAAACATTCGTTCACACATAATCACATTCCAGAATATAAATAACTCATATACTCGGACACATTTTTCAAAATATGTAGAGCATATGCAAAACAAATGTACACAAGCGCCCGGGATAAATATGAAAAGCGAAACAAATTTGAAATCATTTAAAATCGAATTTAATGTTTCAGCTTTCATATACAGAGTATAGAAGAAGAAGTCTTTGATGCTCATCGCTCATCAGATCAGAAATATATATATATAAATTTCAATGTTCAATATAAATTTTGATCATTGAAATTCTAAGATAACTCTAGTAAATGTTTATATTAAGTTTCAAAATTTACATATATATATATATATATATATATATTTATATCGTACTGTATCTCCCACGAAAAATTATCTGCATTGCTAGCCCAATATATTTTGTAGTAAAAGATTTTTATTTAACATGACGTCTATGACTTACATTTTTACATTGGCCTACGAAAAATCGAGATTTACTAGATTTGTCCATCTGTCCGTAAACACAAATGCATATATTTTTTGATCGGTGTGAAATTCTGGCCAGATTTAGCGTCGTCCGTACAGTGTAAAGCATGTAATCATAAATTAACATATGAAAGGGGAAAAAGTCGAAACAACTCGGCACATACATTTCATACTAATGGTCATGGATGAAATGTGAACCATCCACTATTGTACTTTTAATCTGCACAAAGATCTTATAATTTATTAAGTGATTTTAATCAAAAATTTCGAGCAAACATTTATCAAAAACATTACATATCCCATTGCTAGAGAGATCACAATGCTCATACAAACTAAAACTTACTGCCTATAGTGAGTACACTCACTAGTCAGAAAGACTAAGGAAACAACTGCAGGCAAGTAACTGGTTCGCCCACAACTATTTAATTAACACAATTGAGTAGACATAGAATTAAATTTACAATTGCTTTATTCCAAAGAAGCATTCCAAGACGAATATAAGTTTCTTATTTGTTCAGATAGGTCCCTTCGATTTAAATCTTTAAAATCCGAACCAAAACAAGATCTATCCGAGAACAGACAAGCAGACTGTAATTCAACTGCTATAAAAGTATACATGAGCCGAATCTTCCACACATTATTTTTCGTTGTCGCAAGGGGATTGATGAAATGACAATGCAGTTGTTCGGTGATAGTGAATATGAAAAAATTCCATAAGGAATGCGTAAAAATAATACATTTTGGCAAATGGTTAACGTTACAAATGCATATAGTTTATGTCAACTGCTTGGACGTTGTTTATCATAATAATAATAAGTATGTTGAGAAAAACGTGCGTCTACAAAAACAAAGCCTTCACGTTGTTTTTAGTTGTATAGCAATTGTTTATTTATATGCGAACATGTAACTAAGCCGTAAATAAACCAAAATTAATTATGAACATGAATTCTTTCCAGGTAAAGGTAATATTCAAAATAAGTAGAACATATATAGGTCCTTAGATACCCTACACCAATGCGCCTAGTACAATTATTCATTCGTTTTGATAATCATACATCAAATATTAGAAATTATTTTCATGCAAAGGAATACTTCCTCATGAAAGCCCGCATAGTGGAGCATGTGCAAAGCAACATATGGCGTGATCCAAATTTCCGAAAAAATTTTATAATTTTTCAGTTTCCGACATAGAGAGCCGGAACTACTAATATATATAAGAACTTGCTTTCCAAGATAATCCCTTTATATGTGAGGATGTGTTGAAAAATAGACCTAAGTGATTCAAATCACATAGCAATTTGCTAACTTGCTATTATTAAGCAATTTTTATCAAAAAGTATTAAAAACTAAATCATTTTCTCATTTCATGAGAAATCTTTTATGAAATGGATTCCAAAAAATTGACTCAGCTGGTTTAAATTTGGTCCACTTTCGACTTTTTATGTCGAATAACTATCATAAACAAATTTCAATCATAGAATATTAACAATTAAGCTGTTTTGCCATAAAGGAGTTTACAATTCAAGAGAACATTTATATGTGTTGGTGTCCAAAAAACAGGCCTAGGCGACGCAAAATCGGTAGAATTGATATGTATATTAATTTCCTACTATAAACCAGTTTTCCCTATGAAATATTGAAAATCTATTATATCTATTGACCATATAAAAATCCATTTTTCGTCGGAAGATCTATACGAGAGGGAGTTCAAAAAAATGGACACAGCCGAATCAAATTTTTCATATCAATTTAGAATGTCGAAGTATTTGAAAATTGCAATTTTTTTCTCCCTATAATTAATTTTCAAAATATATGAGGAGTGGTCGAAAGAATGAATCGATCCAAACCATTTGCAGCAGGTATTGTCCCTGGGTAAGAATATGTCAGCGTACCAAATATAATTAAAATATTTGAAAAATTTCGACCTGAAGGTTGAACAAAAGATTTACATAGACAGACATGAGGTAAAGAAATATGCTTAGGTGGCTCTTCCGGGTGTTACATACATAACTAACGGGCATAAACAATGTCAACAAGTGTCAGTTTACGTAGTCCACGACCAAGCTATTAAGGAAGAAAAAGCAAAGGTCAATAAAAAATGGACGACTAACGAGCAGACAGACAAAGCAAATTTGCATAAAGCTCTTTTTTGACGGTGAAATTCCGTTTACAGTTGAGAAAAAAACATTGACTTCTGTAGAAGAAATTTCTTATTATCGATAGATTAAAATTCTTTTTTTACTTTTCTATTGCGGATGATTATTTATTCAATAGTCTCTAGTAAAACATTCTTCATACTTAACGTCTAAATATAGTTTTGCAATTAATAACTAGTTTTATATTTATTATTTCACAACAAACATTAATCTTAATCTTAAAAAAAAAAAAAGTCACATATATTAATATGTGTGTGCTTAAGTATATCTTCAGCCATTTAAACGAGTTGTTCCAGTATATAAATCGCATTATGTAGTAAATCGGAATATAAAAAAGTGAAGATGCATCAAGTAAGTCAATCATTACAACAATAGAATCTTTCTCAAATTTTCTGTTAAGCTTGACTAGCTGTTGTTGTCAGTAGGGCGTATAAAAAATCAGAATAGCATGAAAACAATAAAACGCGATATGCAAAAAAATAGACTCGTTTTTTTTTTTTTTTTTTTTTTTTGCCAGTAAATAAATCACTTACTGATCGTCATTTAAGCGACAACAAAATGTAAGTTAATAGGTGAAAAAGTCAACGATTGTTTTCTATAGATTACGCGGATATTGGCGCATGTGCCTAATCCAGTGGTCTCCAATAGAGAAGTGAATTGAGCACATTTTGCTCTTTTCCATAAACTATCCATAGCAGTACAATTTTGTTGAAAGTTAATGAGGACTGTTATCGGCCGAAAGGTAGACCTCAATATGCAAAACAACTTTATTGCAATTACAAAAATTCTACGAAATGTTTTGTATGTCGAACGTGACCGATCGTTCGACCGATTGAAAAATTTCCTACCATCCATTGCCTTTACACTTCTTCGTTAGAGACTCTTCACTCAAAGAACTTAATTTTATTAAATACACAAGCGACTCATTAGTGTTCTCCTGCTCTTTGATTACAAAGTTTTCCAATGTTTTTACACCCTACACCAATTGTGGGACAGGCTGTAAAGTAAAGTTAATGCGGACTTATGTAACGCGGAAGGGCTTAAGCTAGATTCATTTTTTATTATACGGAACGATTCAGAGTCATAATCTGAATTGATCTAAGCATGTCTGTCCGTCTTTCCGTCTGATGTGTGTCCATGTAAATTTGTGTTCAAGCTACAGTCTACAATGTAGAAGATATTTTGATGAAAGGATGAACGCTATTGAAAATAACTCGGATCGATTCATTTTTTCGATCACTGCTACGGAAAAAAAATGCAGTTTTCAAAATTTAAAAATTGTGGTTAAATAGTAGTAGTACTTTATTCTAAAGTTGTATAAAAAGTTTGAACCGGCTGGAGCAATTTTTGAACCCTCTCTCTCGTATAACAAAAACTAAAGTTCATATGACAAAAAGGTATAATTTTCAATGTTGCATGATGAAAATTACGTCATCATAGTAATTTAAGATAAGAAAATGAACTGTATTAAATTTGGACAATTTTGTCCTATTTTTTTGGATCCTACCTTAATAAGGATTTTTACGAAAATTGATCCTTTATAGAGCAGATGAAAATTGTCCCATAATAGTAATTTCATATATAAAATAAGAATTGTATTAGACAATGGGGTGTAGGTTATTTAATGGACGGCCTTGACCGATCTTTACTTGTTCTTACTTGTTTTCTATTTTATTTAAGAATTATTATGCTTTGCATTATGTATTAATGATAAGTGTACACTTATTACGTATAAGTGAAAGTCGTTTTTGTGTACACATAATAATATTTCGATAAGCAATAATGAACCAAGCTTATCCAAGCTATATATGGCGTTTTCGAATAACAAAAGCAAAGTTTGCTTACAGCAATCGTTGTCAGATTTTTGAACAGTGAAATGAAATGAAGATATAGTCACACACACGAGCTAACAATAATTCCATAACATTTAAAATGTAAAAAGTTGGAATTAAAAAAAGGCCTAAAGGGAACTTGGATGTTGCACTCTCCTGAGCCTCGAGGAAAGTTTCAAGGTCTGTACACGTACTTTGTTGTGGCCAACAATCAGTTACAATTCCCCTTAATGTCAGTGTGCAAATTGAAAGGAAAATTTGCCCAGGTTCAAAAAAGTTTTTTTTTAACTGCCGAAGTAGTGTAAAAATTGGGATTCTCTCCTTAACATATAAACAATCTTGATCAAGAAAAAAAACAAGAACGGTATAAACTTTCCAAGGAACGCCAATACAATAATCAACTTCTTGGTCAATTCTGAAAACTATTGATATGTTATTCCAGTGAGTGCATATTCTGGATATTCACAAAAATATTTCCCTGCCCTTAGGTGATTGTTATAAAGCGATTTCTTCGATTGATTATTTATACGCATAAGAAAACAAACAGTTGCGGTTTAATTCATTAACAATTTAATGATAAGCATTTAAAGAATTTTTATAAGCGCATAAAAAAAATATATATATATATATACATATATATATATATATATATATATATGTGCATACATTTAAGCGCAACATATGTGCAAATAGGCTACAGATCAGTGATATTAAATAAGAAAATTAAACATTTGTCCTAATGAATGCTACAGTTGATTACAAACGAGAAAATGACGAATAAATAGTTCGTTGGCCTGTTTTCCTCTGATCTTATTTTCGTTGAAGCGTATATGTACGCGCATTTAAATGGCGTCACTTTGTCAGCAAAAACAAAAAAGAAGGAAAAGTAAATACAAATCACAAATTTCGCACAGAGAATTTTTGCCAAAAATAATTTCTTTTTTCTCTTTTATGCTGGCTTTGGTAAATGTGTATAAAGGTGTAAAGCAAAACATAGCAAAACAAACAGTTTGGCCAAAGACCAAATAATTGATTTAGTATTTCTTGCTCTTTTTTTCTTGAAACTATTTTAAAACTTATTACTTACTCAATAAGTTTGGTTATTTCTGCAGCCATATCCCTCAAGACGCCGCGATCGAACTCGGCGCCGCCAACAGTACCAAGTAAATTTGTCACGTTCTCTACCATATTGGCATCTTCAAATGCCGCTGGAGTCGGACATTCTTCTCTGGCAGTTTCTCTGGCAGACGTACCTAGTTGTTCTTTTTGTTCATTAGGGGATTTTATATTTTCACACGACATAACGAACAAATTAGAAGATTAAATTCAATCAATCACAAAGAAAAACTATAGCCACTTCAACAGTTAATTAAAGTAAGATGAAAAGAAATCAAATAAATAACGACGTAACAAAAAGAACTTTAACATTTACAAAGCTTTTGTAGCTTCTTTTCTTTAGAAAAACAAATCGCAAAAGTAATTGGCGGCATATTTAATAACGATTATCAAGTATTCATTCATTGCATGTCTATCAAACAGAGCTGCCATCATTTTTATTTTCTACAATATCATACAAAAAGTTAGGCTATCAACACAATGAAGTTTCGCTTTGCTTGCATTCAATTTTGCTATAGCAATATTTCAAGGGGTTTCTTGCTGTTTGCTTTACGTGATTTGCAATGGGATCCTGCCTTACTTCCTAAGGAAGTATGAACGTCAAGATATGACAGGTTTATTTTTCTTAACAATACTTTTTATGGAGATAAAAGTTGAAAGATAAATTTTATCGCATTCACTCAGTTTCGCAAAATCTAAGTTTCGTTTCGACGAGTTTTTCAAAATAATGCGCTATTTACGGGGTGGTGATGGACAGGTTCCAATCCAATCATTCCAGATTGAACGCAAAAATAAAAGGAAAGAGATTAAACATAAAGGCGGACAAAATCAATTGGTAAAGTTCTAACTAAAGTCGTTCGGAAAAGCCGCCGACTGGAGTTAATTAAAGAACACTAAGAAATTCCCTACAAGGTGCCGAAACTCGGGACAGTCGATAATTAAGTAAGCGAGCGGAAGAAAAACAGTGACAATATAATTAAGAGTGAAATTATTACAAATTAAGAAGAAAAACTTTACAAAAGTGATGAAACCAATTTCAACAACAAAATTGAGAGGGTATTACGTTGTAGGTGGCGAATACAAGTTCCAAAGTTATGGAACATAATTCCGGATTATCTAAAAACATTCGATAGAATATGGTACCTTGAAGTGAACGCTCCACTCTGACTGAAGTCAGAAATTTCTAAAAATCTTCAATATTGCGTAATGCATATTCTAATCTACGAAAAACTGATGAAGCAAATGACTGCGAGGATAAAGCCGTTACTTTTATAGCACAACCAAAAAATACTCCTAGCGCACATTTTAAACAAGCCAGTAAAACAGCAACAATCACAACAAGTGGGTAAGCAGATCGAAATGTAACAACAGTACACAAGGAAAACGATTATAATGGAGTAGAACTTAAACTGTTCTAAATGAAAAAGTTTGAAAATTGATTACTCTTTTAGGAGTAAATCAATACACAGAAAAAACAATCGCTCAATGGGGACATGTAGAAGCAAATATAGCATTGAATACAAGAAATCTATATTAAAGAAAAAGGAAAGATGTTTCAGATGCACGAACTACCGACAGACATATAACATCAATGTAAGAAAAATTGCGCAAGAAAAAAATCGAATAGCAAAAACAAAACATCAACGGCGTAAGTTGTGACGTCGACTAAAAGCCGTAGGGAAACTCCCAACGCAACAGCCGTAACTTTAAATGTTGGTGGCAGCACAAATCGAAAAATATTTTTGCAAACAGCCAAAGTCATAATAAGCAGCATCAACAGCAGCGATGAAGTGGTTTTAAGAATAATAATGGACAATCATAGCGAGCAAACGTATAGAATAATGCGAGCGAATATGAAATAGTAAACTTAGTTTTAAGAAGTCAATGTGAAAAAATAATGATAAACACGATAATGGTTGAATCGATAAACAATTTGTCTGATCACGAAAGCATAAACCTGGCAGACAATTCAATTGTTGGCAAAAATTCAGTTAGCGTGACTTTTCTACCTCACACTCCACTTCCACTCCATGATACTTGGCTTCTGTATCTTTCTGTATTTTTTCCCTTCTATCCATGGCTTGAGCAGCTTTTTTTAAATCTTCTGGTTTTCCTTCATGTCTTTACGCAAAAAATGTTAAAAGCAACGACAAAATAACAATTAGAAGTAAAAAATACGATTAAAGTTATTCCCGAATTTATTTATTAAGAGTTATATAAAAATATAGACTATTAGACTTTTGATTGACCGTTGAAAGAGTATTAATTCCAATAAAGTGTTTCAAAATATTTACATAACGGAATAAAAAAAAGTGAAATATTTTTTATATATAAATACGCGTCGATTAACAGCAAGATTACCTGTTTGGGATCGCCAGCGATCACTTTGAGGCGATAAAAGAAATAAAACGGAAAATATATATACCATAAAACTTAAAGTAACTGATTAATGATTAAGATGATTCTAAGAAATAAGCTTCGTCTACGAAATATAAAATAATTTTTCTAGTGTAAGCAATAGTATCGTAAAAACTTTTAGTCTTGGCAGCTCTGTGTATAAACTGACAATTCCTTACCATGATATCACTCGTCAGTGCATGCCTAATTCTAATTAACAAGAAGAGGCACTGTAATTCTAATTAGCTGCATGAAACTAAAGAAAAATTTTGCATAATTTTTGATAAAGCGAGCTTTTGATAACTAAAAGGCATTTTAATATGTTAATTACACTAAATTAGGTTAGAATGTTGAAATGTGAAAAAATCAACGGCTCCAAAAGTTTCTACTCGTTTTTTAATATTTACAAACGCATTTAGTTTCAAGTGTTGAATGATATAATTGATAATTGGCGATGTTTGCTTCATTAAAGAACAAAATTAAGGAAGAAACCGGCTCCGATGTAATCAGTACAACGAGCAGTGGTGGGGCCAATAATTTTACACCAACACCTCCACATCCGCCACATCATCGATTAGTGAATCATAGCAATAATAGCAATAACAATAATCGTGACCATAATCGTCGTTTCCCTTCTACAATCAGTGTAAATTCCAATGATGACCAGCAGGTAAATCTTATTGGAATTACGTTAATCGCTTTGGAAATTTTTCCTTTTTTGTTTTTGGTTTTACAATAGAATGATCAGCTTTCCTTGTTACGTGTCCAATGTCAAGATTTGCAAAATCGTTTGCATTCATTGCAAGACGAAAAATCACGTATAGAGAAAACAAACGAGATTCTTCTGGAGTCCGTAAAAGTAGCTCAAACGCAGAAAGATCTATATTGTGAGGAGCAAGAAAAAATTCAAAATATACAACAAAACGAAATAGAAAAACTGAGAAGCTTGTTAGCATTTCGTGAGCAAGAAGCTGTAGACCGTTTATCAGGGCTAAGGCAAAGTCAGCAACAAGTCGAAAATTTAACCTCCGAATTGGAAAGACTTAAACATCTAGAACTAGAAGTGGAAGACTTAAAGGTTAGTTTCTAAAAACAAAATATATAAAGAGTGTGTTCAGCATAGTTTTTCAGGATGAACTTGAGCATTTTCGGCATGCCTCGCAACTTGATAAAAATAACCTCACTACAACAATGGCTGCAATGAAAGAAGAAAATGAGCATTTAAAAATGAGATTGCAAATAGTGCAACAATCCCGAGTGGATTCCTTAAATGCTCTCAGTACTGACGAGAAGCTCTTGGCGTTAGTACAAGAACGTAAATTATTGGAACAACATTTGGAAGAGGCCCATTTGCAATTATCCGATATTAAGAGCTCGTGGAGTGGTCAAAACTTAGCCTTAGAAACCCAAGTTAGCCGCCTATCTAAGCAGGTGGCGGAAGAAACCACAGAAAAACGAAAAATCCAAAAAATCCGCGATGACCTGGCAGAACGAGTAAAACAGTTGGAATTCGACCTGATAAACATGAAAGATGAAGTGCAGCAAAGAGATGTTAAGGTGATTGATTCACTGGCATATCTGTCCAGATGTATATTATAAAAAAAAAAAAAAACATTTTTTCAGATAAAATTATTGGAAGAAGAGATTGATGAATTAAATTCAACTTTAAAAGAATGCCGCGAAGAGAATGAACAACAGATACTCTTTGAGCGAAATAAATCCGTGAGTATTATCAACGCTGACTGAATAATGATGGACTTAAGGGGACTTGTAATTAACTCTAAACCCTGATCTACCAATACATGTTTAATTTATTAATATTAACTACCAATTATGTGCCTTATTGCTTTATTTTAAATAAAAACTTTTGTTCTCGTTAATGAATGTTGCGGCACGTTTTTCTTGGCATGCTACACAGATTTATTTGCAATTATACATTACTTTGCTTTAATGTCATACAACATTCCCTTTCATTAGGAAAATTTACAAAAGGAAAATTTGGAATTGAAATGCAAATTAGAAAGTAACGAGAACCGTTTCAATGATTTTGCCGCCGATTCATCTAATGCCGCACAGAGTTTACGTCAACAAGTCGATGAGCTGCAAAGTTCGCTGAATCAAGAGAAAGATGAAAAGCTGACTGCTTTACTGAAAAATGCTGAAATATCTCAGAATTTAGATATACTGCGAAAAGAGTTGAAAAGCGAGCAAGACGAGACCAACGAGTTGCAAGAGAAAAACAAACAACTTGAATCCGAGCTTAAGACAATAAATGTGGAAAAGCAAACAAACAAAGAAAACCTGGAAGAATTGCAAACGATTATGCATAAAAATGAAAATAAACTCCGAGAAATTGACGATCTTCAAAGGGAGATAGTTGAAAAAAATAAGGTGCTGTGTGCGATTTCATTTTAAAATTTATTTTACATAATATCCCCTTCTCGTAGACTATAAAAATCCTAAACCAACGCTTGTTAGACTTAAAAAAGACTTTACAAAAAGAATTCTGTAGCGTGAAAACTTCTGAAGGCAATTGCAGTTGCGGGGATCGAATGCATGCCGATAATGGTGTAGTAATGGATGAAGTGAATTTCAAATACTTGAAGCATGTCATCGTTAAATTCCTGACTAGTCGTGAGGTAATACTACCATATTTCCTGAAAATCATATCATACCTTTTCTGGACCACTTCGCATGTGAAAATTATTTTTATCCTGCATTTTACGATTTCTTGCAAAAATATATAAACCCAATGAAAATGTCATGTCCCATTTCATATTTATATTCAGTCTTAGGAGCACATTTTCGTATTTCAAAAACCACTAACAAGGAAAAAATTTAATGATTTATAGCATGAAATCAGTTTAAGATTTGTAGTCAATATCGATCGATCATAAAACTGTTTGAATTGAGCCAATATGTTGAAAATTGTCCAAAGGAAAACATAGTTAACATATGTACATAATATGTACATACAATTAAATGAAAAATTTCTTCTTTGTTCTTATATAATTGTAGGTGGAAGCTCGCCATTTGTTACGTGCCGTAGCCACTCTATTGAAATTAACGAAAGAAGAAGAGAAACTATTGCATGACACTTTGACTTGGAAAATGAGTTGGTTTGGCTCGAAACCTGATCACGGCAGTGGTCAACATGCCTTTTCCATACCACCCAGTTAGTAAAGTTTGTCTTTCTTTGTTTATTCATTTATTTTCTTAGGTATAAAATCGAAATTTGTGCAATTTGAGTCTTAATTCGAATACATTAAGTAGCCCTTTTTTACGAAGTATTATTATAAAAAAAAAAAATGCTATTATTTTTTTTAATATTATTACAAATGATCTCGTTAAGTGTTCCCAAAAACAAAAAAGGACATTCCTTATATTCGTTGTTATTAATTTTCTTTAAAAATATATTAACGCCTCAAATAAAAATGATTCATATTTTTCTCTTCTCTTTTTTTTTCTTAAAAAAATCAAATAAATTTTACTAACAAAAGCCTTCTCCAAAAACAATCTAAAAATTGATAGTGCACAACTTAAATTCTGTTGAAATGTCAGTCAGGCCTCTGACAGAAAAAGCTTAAATTGCGCATTAAAAGGCAAAAGTAAAAATTTATTAAACTCTTTTAAGTACTTTAACGGTAACTTTTTTAAACTTAAATCAAAACTCAATCTATATCACTTATAGAATAACTGATTGTCAGAAAAAACTAATCTTTCTTAAGTTCGATGTCTGAGCAATTATCTGTTCTGCCCTCCTCGTCATCAGCAGCTCCGTTGGAAGCATCTTCTTTTTCAGTTTCTTCAAGCATTTCGGTCAGGATGGCCACCAAATGTTGAATTTCTTCCACTTGTTGACGTGATGTGTTTAACTCCTTTTCTAAGCTTTCAGCGCATTCATGTAAACGCTGATTTTCTTTTAAAGCTTCAGCTAAAGTTTCCCTTCTTTCTTCCGCTATACGTTCCCAATCGTCTGAACTGTTTGAGATTTCTTCGGTTTCATCTTTCTCCGTAGTCTCTTCAGTTTTTCCTCTTTTATTAGGATATTCCAGATTGGTTTTAGTTTCGGCTACTTTGGCTTCAACTTTTTTCCTCTTTGTACCTTCATTGGCCTTCACAATAGCAGCGTTGCTTATATCATAGAGTGCCTTTAGCCGACTTAATTTATCAGACTTTTTACATCCAGTAAAGTTTTCTTTGTCAGTCGCTTCTCCCTGCAAGCCAATAGTTTTACGTTGATTTTTTAATGTTTCTTCTTGTTCCGCCGGCGTTTCTATCGGTATAAATATTTTATTACAAGATGTAGAGTTGCTAGACATTTTAACTACAGTTAACGTTGGAAATTACTTTAGAATCTATTGCGAAACCTGGAAGGAAAATTATACCGCTTTAAACAACTGAAGCTCGTTGTTGCTGATTTATTAGAATATTGCCATATCTTGAAACGTTAATTATGATGTTTATATTGTGTTAGAGGACTGACACAATAATACGACATTCCCATTTTCGGGTTGCAAAGTTCCAAATATGGAAAGTCGCACTACCATGTGATTTTATAGAAAAATGTAAAAAAAACATATGGTTTTAGAACCAAAAATTAAAAAATAGGTATAAATGGTACAAATGTTAATACAAGTACAAAAAATTAATACAAAAGAAGCCCAAGCTAGATAAATAACGTGTATAATTAAGATAAATTGTCTTTTTTTGTTCTTCTGTTCCTTTTGGTTTTTTATTATGTGCATACAAAATCTTATGATTTGCAACAACCTAGCCCCCTAAGACCTATTCGTTTGCCAGACATTGCAAATGTGGTGTTTTGTCGTTTATAATATAATAGTTTCCATTTGTATATTTTTGATGAGAATACTTTATATTATATGAAAAAATCGTAGCTTAGGCAACTCTGTGCAAAAGTAGGGTTATGGTAGCAAAACAGATGTTTTTGCTAGTTCTTTTAATTGTGGTTGAGATATTTTAAAAAACTGCAATGCGATTGGGAAATTTCGGTAGGATCGCGTTGGGGTGGTAAGTATTAATTAAACCGAAACCAGAAAAAGGAGAAAACGTATCAAATCTTATATTTTTTATAAACTATAATCAAACGTAGGACAATTATAACGGTAGGAGGTATATATTCGTTTATTCTATCAAAAAAGTCTGTAGATAAGCGGCGTTTCGAGGATATGCAAATTCGTGAACGAATGCGAAAATCGAACTTAGGAGATTACGAGGCTGTAGGCAGTAGAAAGTTTGGTGCTTAAAAAATATTTATGAAAGAAATTACGACAAAGCAAAATTAAATCAATTTTTATAACCTCTGAGAACATGGCTATGCCCCAGTTAAGCACAGCCGATCAGGCAAAATTACAATTAATGCAAGAAATGGAAATTGAAATGATGTCAGATTTATATAATCGCATGGCGAATGCGTGCCATAAGAAATGTATACCACCGCGCTATAGCGAAGCGGATTTGGGTAAGTTGATGATGACAGCTAAAAAAAAAACAAAAAAATTAAAGCAAATCTTTCTAGGTAAAGGTGAGATGGTTTGCATTGATCGTTGCGTAGCAAAATATTTGGATATTCATGAAAAAATTGGAAAAAAACTTACCGCCATGTCAATGCAGGATGAAGAATTAATGAAAAAAATGTCTAATTAGGTTTTTATTGTTTTACTTAAATTTAAAGAAAAAAAAAATCCAAATTTTTTTTATTAGCAATATTTGCTTGTTGGTTTTTTAACTTACATACATATGTATAGATCTATAATTTTCACAAAACAATCAATAATGAGATATAAAGACCAAAAAAAATTTTAACTGAAATTTGTTATATAGCGCGAGAGTTCTGGTATAAGTATAGATATATCCTGCAATGAAAGGATAAGTGTAAGAGATATTAACCCAATTGCTTAAAGTTTAGAAGAAATACCTCCAAATCATTTTCGAGACTACTATCATCAGTACTATCTAAATCACTAGTCTCAATACTATTCTCCCAATCAGATAATTCCTCCTCTTCATCTACTTCAAAATCGTCCAAGTCAACGGTTACGGCCGCAGATTTTTGTTCCAATAATTCATATAAAATATTTTCATGTTCCTGAAACGAGAGACTTTTTTCTTAATGAACGTTCTCCTTTAGTGGACCAGAGCAAAATTTACCTTTAATTGTCCTCTTACTGCTGCTAGTTCACAGAAGGGATTTCCACATAAATTTAGCATACGAATAAATTTCATACTCTGAAGTTGTTGAGTGGAACAGATTTGCTCAATGCGATTTTCATTTAAGAAGACATATTGCAATTTACTCATTTTCGCTAAGGTATGCGATGGTATGCGAAGCAAGCGATTATTTTTTAAATTTAAATGGACCAACTGCTTCAATTCCTTTAGACCATGTGGTACGGAGGTCAATTCATTGGAATCCAATGTTAGCCAACGTAATTTTTTTAAACACCTAATACTGTCAGGCAATTGCTGTAACTTGTTACCTCTTAAGCCTAAAGTTTCCAATGACTCGCAATTTCCTATTTCGGTTGGTAATTGTAGAAGTCCTGTATTATTGCACCAAAATGTTTCCAAGCACACCAATTGACCGATTTCTTTTGGCACGCTAGTAATCTCGTTGCAACTAACATTTAGAATTTTTAAAGTTGTCAGCTGGCAAATCACACTGGGAAATTCTGTTAACTTATTGTAATCCAAAGTTAATACTTGCAAATGAATTAATTTATTGGAAAAAGTTGGTAACTGAAATGACAGCCGTAATAGAAGATAGAAGATATTTACATGTAATTGAATGACAAGACTACTTACTTGTTGCAAATGATTATGATTGAGAAACAATTTTAATAGGTTTTCACATTTCGATACCAGTTCTGGAAGGTCGGACATCTCGAAACGCGATAAATTTAAAGTGAAAGATTTCTGGCAAACAGCATTTTCGCAAACGGCCAAAATGTGATTATTACGAAAGAATTTGTATATGGCGTTCATCATTTCACCTCTGCAGCAATCAATTTGGATGAATTTTTTCTTGGTTCAAAAAACCAATAAGAAAAATGAAAAACGTAAAATTGACTTTTTTCAAATGTGTTTTTCAAATCGAGACAATTCTTGAAGGAAGCACTTTAAAGTATTATTACACTATAATGTTAATTTATTTTTTTGCAATGAATTGCCTAACTTTTTCTATAAAAGCCATCTAAGGAGAATAGTATATTCAATTTATCATTCCTTTTGTAACACTCACACAGAACAAGGCGTCAGATATCCCCTAAACCGAATGTAGTTTCGATTCGATTTAGTCATATCCGTTCAAGATTAAAGTGCGGCACTCTATCATCTCGGTGCAGCCTAAAAGGCCTTTTTTTGGGGAGTAAAATTCCAAAATCTTTCTGAATTTTTTCACATGTTCATCAAAGATTTGAAGCAAACATCTGTTAGAGATGCATAAATAATAAAATATAACTCATTTTAAATAATACTTCGAGGTGATGAGTATCCAAGGTTCGTGAGCTTTCCCCACTTGCTTCTGTTTATTGCCTAATTTACACAATCATAGGCATTATATGCACTTGCCATCGATTTAAAAGCAAAGAAAAAATTGCAATGAATGCATTTAATAGCAAAGTCATTTCAAACGAATCTAGTATAATTCTTAAACATCCTCGCATATAAAAAAATTTGACGCGATGCCAGGTGCCAAGAAATATCTAGAAGAAAACACTTTCGATTCTTTGCGGGTCAAGCTCCATTTTTCGAAGAGAACTTCAGGGTTGACAATCGTATTTTGGGAATAGATTTATGCAAGGGTTAGTTCTTCTAGAGTGTCATTAGTAGAAGAGCTACTATGATTAAGACTTCTTGCCTAAAGGCTTCTGAAGGCACTGTCACTATTTAAAAAAAATTTTCATTTTGCAGAACTCACAAGCACAGGAGCAAAAGGAAAGAAAGGTTAAGAGATTAAAAAAATTAAAAGATTTCATTGACCTAAAGCAAATGAAGCAGAACACGTTTTCAGCAAAAAAAGAATAAATACAAAAAAATACTTATATCTGTCATTGTCGTGGGTACAATCGGACCATTGAACGAGAGAAAGAATAAGTGAGAAAATCTCTACAATTGATCGATTCAATTGCAGACCACACGTCAAGAATTATCACATGCACTTTATCAACATGATGCGGCTTGCCGTGTAATTTCGCGTCTCAATAAGGAGGTGGCAGCAGCTCGCGAAGCTTTGGCCACACTTAAACCACAAGCAGGCATACGAGCATCAATTGCTTCCACGACTATACCTCAACCAACTATTGCTGCTGAAGCTGGAGGTATCGCCACCCAACCCGTCGAAAAAACCGGAATGAGCACCGACGTTATACAAAAATTACAGGATAAGGCTACCGTGCTTACACAAGAGCGCAAAAAACGACGCCGTACAGTGCCTGCAGATCACAGTAAATTTCTTACTGGAGGAAACGATAAAAATGCAACAGTCTTCAATAAGGATACAGAACAAGTGGTTCTATCCTAAAGGAGCATACCAAAAAAATTACAAACGTTATTTATCATCCTGATGAAGATACAGTTATTACTGCCTCTCCTGATACCACTATACGCGTTTGGAATGTGCCGACGTCACAGACACAACTCTTGTTGCGTTGCCATGATGGTACTGTTACCGGTCTTTCTTAGCATCCTACCGGCGATTATGTACTATCTACTTCATCAGATAAGCATTGGGCTCTCTCTGATATTCGCACTGGTCGTTTATTAACAAAGGTTTGTTGCATTCATATGTTTAGACGCTTCGAGAAGTATTTGTTAATAAAAGCAAAAATATAAAAAATAGGTTATCGACACTGCCGAGGTCGGGTTGACAACTGCTCAGTTTCATCCGGACGGCTTGATTTTTGGCACGGGCACTGACGAATCTCAAGTCAAGATCTGGGATCTTAAAGAGCAGAGCAATGTTGCAAATTTTCCGGGCCATACGGGTCCAATTTCGGCAATTTCATTCTCGGAGAATGGCTATTATCTGGCAACAGCTGCCGATGATGCATGCGTTAAATTATGGGATCTACGCAAACTGAAAAACTTTAAAACTATACAATTAGACGACGGCTACGAAGTGAAAGATTTATGTTTTGATCAAAGCGGCACTTATCTGGCCATTGCTGGTACTGATGTAAGGTAAGCTTTGTATATTGTGTGTTAATGTAAACTTTTATTCCTGATGACGGAGAAGTTCATGCTTTTTGAAATGCTCCACCCAATGATGCAAGCGATTTTGTCGGATAAGTGCCTTTCGCGAAGAATCCATTTGCATTTGCATACGCTTCCGCACATTTTTTTCAATACGCCTACATTCCCTTGGTGGGATTTTTTCCAAATCTTGCAGTACACTCTGTACATTATTTACAAAAATCAAATTACTTTACAACCTGAACAACATAACATAGCGATTACTATAACACGTCATTGTAGTTTTGCCACCATGGTTAATGTGTTTTCATGATCATCCCGTCGAATTCTACTTGAAAAAGTTGTTTCAATTTTCACTTGGGCCGCCGAAGATGCCTTTTGTCTCGATACATGCTTTACTGGCATCTCAGTGGTGTCCTTACTGCCAATTATATCAATCACTTTCTCGACACGCCTCAATACGATTGGTATCGTTGCTTTTATTTTCGGCCAAAGATGACTGGAAGATATTTTAAATTCTTATCTTTTGTCAATTTTCCAAACTTCGAAAACATACTCTTTTTTTTTTGTTTCTCCTCGAACATGTCGAGTATATTTAAAGCTCGTTCACGCAAATAAACTGCTCGCTGCTGTAAAATTTCCGGCTGCCTCAACATCACAGGTTTTACGATAAGCCGGGCAAAGGCTTTTTCCTGTAAATGTTATAGGCTAAGTGAGAAACTAGAGCATTTAGGCTTTCATTTACCGATTTTTCATGCATGATGAGAACCACATGATTCACCATAGCTACGCGAGTTAAGTTACAATAGTAGTTGAATATTTTTTGTCTTATATGCTCGTATCCCTTTAATTAAGCAATGTTGTTGTACTAGTTTTCGGAACGACAAACATATGTATTTACCTTAGACCATCTTTCAGTGGTCAAATAATTGCGTTTAGCTAGATATGGTCGCACATTTATCTGCATGTAGTTGGTCACAAACGCAATATCCTTTTCCCCTACGCTATTACTATTTTCGACTCCAGGAATATTATTGAAAGGCTGCAAGGCAGGCGGCTCTTGCTGATTAATATCCTCCGGATCGATTATATTATCGAAATAACTCTAAAATGAATATCATTTTGGATGCGGCATTTTGATTGCTAGTCGCCGAAGACGAATACTTACAATCAGTTTAAGTAGGAAACGTCCATACTCTTCTTGCACCTTCAGCATAACTCGTTGGTGTTGGGCTTTCGTTTCATTCAATTCGTCGCCGAATTTAAAATTCTTCAATTGTTCCAACTCTTGCTGGGCTTCTCTCATTTCTGTAAAAGCGTTTTTCTCTATTTTATTGAGTGTCTCCTCCATAAACTACATGGAAGCAAAGTAAAGCATATATGACCAAACAGAAATGCATGTATGTTACATATATGTTTACCTCGTTAGCAGTTGTGATACGTTTGTAAATTTTTTCTGGATGGACGCTTTCTCGTTGCTTTTCTATATATCTTTCTTGTGTAGCTTAGATTACAAATTTATTGCGTACTATCTCCCTTAACCTCAAAATATCACTTAAACCGAAAATACAATAACCAATTATAAATCGAATGGGATCGACATATATTTTTTTTTATATAATGTCGTCTCATCTTTTAGCATTAGATTGCACCTGTCTAGTAATCTCTGCAGGTACGTAGATTTTAGTTTATAATTATAATTATAATTACTATTATAATTAATGGCCGTGTCAGCAAGACTACACAACCTCTCGAAGCATAACTATGAACAAAGGCAACAAATGGATGTCGATAATAATAGTCTTTCTTATACAGTATGAGATCGAGACATGGAGACAAACTTTGTGTTACGAACTACGGAATGTTTTAACGGCTACTTTAAATTACCTCAGGCTAAGAATTTAATGAGGACTGTTGACAAGTTCCACAACTTTCCACAACAGGCTTAGCAAATCTTGATGGGAATAAATGCTTATGCGTGAGGCAGGAAATTCATCTTTGGTTTAAATTTAGCAAAGCAACATTTTCTCCTATAAATAAGCTGCTCTTCGAATGCGGGCGAGCTTAGTAAGAAAGACTTGATTTCTGATGTTAATGTGCGTTTGACGATCAGAATCCAAAATCTTGAAACTGCGATGTTCTTTCATATATAACAGACGAGACATATGATCAATCTCAATATAATGATGGTAGGAATATAAGATGAAGAAATTTCCAGCTTCCTCCGTGGATTTTAAGCGATAGTTTTGTGGGAAAGGGATATAAGGTCATGAGAAGGTCTTACGTTGTCTCATGTAACAGTCATGTCAATCCTTTTTCAAAAGCAGATCAATTTAGATAAATTTCTCAAAAGCAGATCAATTTAACGGACCCAGATAGCGACCTATGAGTTGTAAAATACTTGATTCAGTATATTTTCAGTACTTACGTTTTCATGCGAAATTTTCTTGCGTTACGTTGCCATTTCGTCGCTTTTGAATAATCTGGATCGATGGTGCTTACCACGCAAGGTGCACGAGGATTGGTTAGCTTTCCTTTCTTTAATCAAAAAAAAAAAAAAAAAAAAAAAAAAACGCTTTTAAAATTATTAATAAATAAAATCGGTAAAATCCATTTAAAATACATTTGTTGAATACCGCACTTTAGCTTAAAAAGAATATAATGGATATCTACCAAATAGAATGCGGAAAGTAAGATAACATATATTTAAAAATATATGTATTTGAAATATTAAACTCAAACAAACTAACTGAACTCAATTATTTTGTGCTTTGAAAATGAAAGCAGAATATAAAACAATGACGTGGAAAGCTTTACCGAATCAAAATCATTTATTGTCAAATTGATTGGTTTGGGCGCATCAGGATCTTTTAAGTCCGGAGTGGTGTAAAAGTCTAATTCATAAAAAACTCTAATTAATATTGCTATGTTAAAGGTTTTATATTTTTAACTCTAGATTACCTTCAATTTTGTTGTAAACTTTATTTTTAAATCTGTGCATTGCGTTGAAAAAGTAGCAAAGTAAAGCGTATTTGGAATAAAAATTTTTATCTGTTTAGTTTCCATGTTAATGCACTTAATTGCAGCTTGATGTTTTTTCTTTTTTTTCTTTATCTTTATTTCAGAGTTTATTTGTCTAAACAATGGCAGGATTTAAAGATTTTGAATGACCGTACAGCCTTGGCCACTGTTCGTTTCGGGAAACATGCCCGATATATTGCGCGGACAAGTATGGATCGTACTCTTAAGTTATATGCTGTTGAATAAGTAATGGACAGTTCATGCAGCCAAATTACTATTTCATAAATAAAAACGAAAAAAAGTGTATCCATTCAAAGATTTCATTTTTTCCATTCACTATTTATTACGTTATTGTAAATATTTATTAAATACGGTAAGGAATAAAGCGAAGTCCCGATAGTCAATGGCTTTTAAGAGGCTGCTATTTGCTTTAACGGGCCTTCTAAATACGTTGCCAAAGCCATCGTCTTCTGTTTTAACAAGCCAAGTCCTACACATTCTTTCGCATATAAACATAATAAGATGCCTGCGACCTAGATGTGTATAAATGAATGTTAGACTTTATTCAATTATATAATTTATGGTATTTAATGACCTGAGTTATCGCTACATGACCGCACTCACAGTCCAAGAGTACAAATGATCTTCGCGAAAAGCATTACGACCTTGTTTTTCATAAGCAGCCCAGATATTACTAGCAATGGCCGCCGTTACTCTAGCATCATTTTTTCATTTATGCTTACATACAGAGTGTTCTGAACACCGCCAGTATTCGCTTGACTTACCACTTGAGTTAAAGCTTTTGGGTTAACATTGTTTTTCTTGTTTTTAAAATATTTACATATATTATCGATTCTATTTTCCAAAGAAATGCCTCCAATGTTTATCACTTCGTAAGAAGAAGCACTCAATTGTTTATTAAAGGAAAACAGATGTTTCGTTTGCTTTGCGTTTATTTACCCCCAACTGATAGGATGCAAACACAATCGCGGCTTTGTTGTTGTGTTCATTTACATAGTTTACCATCTGTTCAATTGAAAAAAAAACGTAACGGCGAAAGCCCGTATGTTCAGCCATAGGTAGTAAACGAAATAAGGGAGCACTGGATTAGCAAGCATAGGAATTAAAGGTGGATACAATGGAAGATCTGACAACCCTTCAACTTTGCCAGGCGGTACGAAGTTGGTACGATGAAGCTTTGTTTATATCAGTTTAATTTTATTAATGACAATGTTGTTTTACAATAATAATCGTCGTTATAACTAGGATTGATGTGCCAGTATGACTATAAAGTCTGACTGGGAAACACGGAAAAATCGTGTCGAGGGGGAGAAATTGCCTCACTTATTATATGAATTTTGTGGCTTTATACATTATATTTATATATAAATATATATACTACAAAATAATTGCCATAAATTTATGTAATAACTTCTCCCACAGGCGCGGGAATATAATCGAAGTTTCATCATTAAAAAACAATTTACAACGGGATTAGGAAACTGGATTTATGTGCCTATTATTTCAGATTTAATTTATAATACATCGCATATTACCACTCACCTTAGTTAGTTCCCTAAAATTCTTCTCACGGCTTCCCACACCACCCTTGAGGTACCGTGATAGGCACTTTGCCAATTGTTTTAAATGGCTGGCGCCCCTGTACGCCTACACCATTATATACTTACTTTAAAATTATAATAATAACATTAAATATCACGTTATTTGAATTAAATATATCATGCATTATATTTACAATTTTATATACCTATTATCACATTATTTGAACTAAATATATCATGAGTTATATTTACAATGTTAGCAATGAAGCCCCGCTCTGAGATAAATAAATAATTATAATAACAGTATGAAATATATTCCTATTATCTATTGTTTGTGAAAGTCGAGACGTTGTGGACTGGTCGCTCTCTCCAGTTCTTCTCGCTTAACGCTAGTTGAATGATGTAAGATAGTAGACCTCTTCTATGTTCGTCCCCATTTGGGCAGGATCCTTTCTCTTTAAAGAAGGGGATTCGGTCGACAATGGTCGCCGTAGTACGTGCCCGCATATTTTGATCCGGCATATGCTTGTTGTATATCAAGTATAAGAGATGGTATACTTCTTTAAATAGTGTGTTAACATTTTCCTTGATAAATTCTGGCTTTAAATAGCCGCTTGCCAGGATGTCGCTGTCATTTACGTTTTTAGCCACATAATGGCGGCCCACTCTCAAACATGCTTGTCTTTTTTTCAGTGCCAAATCCTGCATGCATGCCTGGCACCGTACATTATCCCTTATGTACTGACCTACTCCATATCCTGTCAGTAGCCGGAAATATTTGTGGTGTTCAGGTGTCCTTTGTTCGGTGTCAATGTTCTCATACGCCACGCCATTCAGGCCGACCGGTCGGAATTCGTCGTCGGCCTGTTGTTCAAGTTGATAGTTAAAGTTTTGGATGACCTCATAGTCGTCGTCGGTTGTCGATGTCATCCAAAACTCCTTCTCGTATGTCATGAAGCGTTTTATAATCTGGATTATATCCCGTGGTGTTCGCAATCGTAATCTACTTGTTGGCGCCATATTACATATAAACCGCTCCAATACGTCCTTGCTTACCCTGTACCCTGAAATTGATATATCAGGATAAGCCTGCAGCTGTTCCTCCACTATTTTTATAAAATTGGTTGCAGTCATTCGGATTGCCTTCGATGCCTCCGACCTCTTTTGCTTCTTCTTCATATAATTTAATACATACTTTAAATTTTTTTTATTCTGTTCCCAAGTATCCCTATTCAGTTTGTTTCGGTGTAAAACGTTTGTAAATATGGTCATCGCATGAATATATTTATATGTCTTCATTACCTTAGAGCCGCCTGTGGTTTTTGAGTCAATAGTCGATCTTAAAGTCGATGGCGTGATGTTATCGTAGAATGCGATGACATCTTGGGGGTACCGCGGGGACGCTGCGACGATTGTCGGAAGAACTCCTTTGTTTAGCCAGAAGTTGCATTTGGCTAAGTTTTCATCCTTTAAATAATTGCTTTTTAGCTCGGCTAAAATTTTTATATTGTAGTTTGTTGAATCTGTTATCACACATCTATGGAAATTCGTGATTAAGTGGATATAGTCATTTAAGAGGCGTACCTTGAACCGCGTTCCATCGCTTGCTTTTTTAACGAGCGCTCCGGTTTCGAATCCTCGGAGTGTTGACTTGTGCGCATTGGATCTATCGCACACGACTGCCTTAATATCCAGGCCAATACCTTTTAGTAATTTAATATATTCATGTAGAATTCTTCTGGCCCCGGAGTATTGGATAAATCCGTGTACGCCGAGTAGCATATTGAACGCCGTCAATATGCTACGCGCTCCGAATAGGAGAAACTTTTGTATTTTACCTGCTTCTCCTTTTTCATTATAGGTGCACTTATATAGCCTGTCTTCTGCTGCCGAATATGTTGTTTCTGGTTTTGTAAATATTTCGTCAAACGTTAACACTACTACTTTATCTTGAGGGGTTAATCTTGTTACCACCTCTCGTAGACCTACGAAATCCGGCAGTATTTCGGTCTCTGCTAAGTTGAATGTTGTGTCCTCTGCCAAGTTGAATGTTGTGTCCTCTGGTAAGTTGAATTTTGTGTCTTCTGGTAAGTTGAATTTTATGTCTTCTGGTAAGTTGAATGTTGTATCATTTGATGAGTTGAATGTTGTGTCTTCTGGTAAGTTGAATTTTGTGTCTTCTGGTAAGTTGAATGTTGTGTCTTCTGGTAAGTTGAATGTTGTATCATTTGGTGAGTTGAATGTGGTGTGCTCTGGTAAGTTGAATTTTGTGTCTTCTGGTAAGTTGAATGTTGTGTCTTCTGGTAAGTTGAATTTTGTGTCTTCTGGTAAGTTGAATGTTGTATCATTAGGTAAGTTGAATGTTGTGTCTTCCGGTAAGTTGAATTTTGTGTCTTCTGGTAAGTTGAATGTTGTATCATTTGGTGAGTTGAGGTGACACCGTTTTGCTGCTGCTGCATCCTGGATCATCAGGTCCTCGTGGCGCCGTTTTTGGCTTCGTTCTGCTGCCTGGGCCGAGGTTGACGGCCCATCGTTTTCGTAGTTATCTTCGTCTATATTAATCCTATCTACAATACCTAAATTAGCGGGGCTTCGTATATTAATATTAGCCTGTCCGAGGTCTACTGCTAAGTCCTCTGAATTTCTGTCCTGTCCGTGGTCTATTGATAAGTCCTCTGAATTTCTATCTACTTCTACTGGCATTTTTCGATCCGCGATCAATTGCTTAGTTAGTCTGTCGGTTGCGCGACGCAGCCCTAACTCTGCCGCGTACCATAAAAACGCGCCTAGCTTCGATCGTACTCTTGTGTCTGGTCTGTCTAGTCTTCTCAGTTGCATTTTAATTGATTTCGTCTTATTTTTTAAGTCTTCAGTCGTAACATTATATTCTAATTTCGATGTGAGATCGGCGGCTAACTTCCTGGCAGCAGCGTTCACTTCCCACTTCACTCGCGTATTCCCTACGCCCCATAATTCCCGATACTTAAACAATTGGACACTAAACAATGAGTTTGGTATGTATGTCATTATTATAATTATAATAATAATAGTAATCGTAATAATAATAGTAATAATAATAGTAATAATAAGACCAATAATAGAAAAGTGATAGAATAATAATAATGATAATCTGAAAAGAAAATAATATTAAATAATCAGATTCATTCATTTATTAAGCCCTTCACAATAAATATCTACATATATGGGGGAACGAAGTCCGTCAAAAAATTAAATATTAGTCCGGAACAAATCGCCTAAAAGTAAACATATATAAAAATTGTGTAACATTTAAAAGAACAGTCTAATAACCCAAAGTATAAAACAAAATCGACAAACAATTTCTTCGAAAATTATTAACGACTGAGACATATAAAAAAGGGAGAAGTTGTTTCAAATATACAATACATCTTGCGGTTGTGACGACTACTTGTACTCAATTTGCGAAATAAGAAATCGCGAATAAGAAATGGATTTATCCGGACAGACGAACAGGATATCATTGAGAGATTGCAAAACCCCACAGATATATAAAGGTATTAATTTTGAATAAGTGACCATTACATCTCGTGTAATTAAATATCAACATGTTAGTAAGGCACATAATGTCGCATCTGAGTCCGCAATTGATAAATTAAGGAGCTTTATTTATTTGTGAAAATAGAGAATATAAATGAAACGAAAAAAAAAATGATTGTAAAGTGAATAAGATCGATTTACTGTATGACGCTGTAAGGAATTTCTTGCTTATTATAATTATACACAATTATAAGATTGGCCGAAAATATGCAATGTTTTAAAAAACAAAATTTTTTCCCAAAAAATATCACGATTTATGCAACATTTTTCCACAAACACACAGGTTTTTTTTTCGCGGATGGTTTTTGACCTCACGTAAAGGAGAAAACATTGCCAGGATGGCGTGAGGAAAAAGCAACATTTTCTTAAAAGAGCTTAAGCAAAAACCCTCTCTCTGGTAGTTCTAGAGTTAAAAGCCCTTTGAGTGTACTATATTAACACAATTAATCAAATAAAGTCCTAATTTTGTGCGACTTTTTTATGGCAATTGTCTATCTTTTAACTTTCCATAACAGGAAGAAATTCTTAAAATTCTTATTAATGACTTCTTCGATATGGTGAAAAATGAAAAAAACGAAGTTGCTTTTTTAAATTCAATTTATTAATTTTATATTTTTTACATCTTTGTACAATACTTTTAAATTGTAACTAATAATTTTAAATTACAACTAAATTAAATATAAATTTTAAATTAATATTAACTATAAACTAAATGATATGGGCTCCATCCTTTGTTTTTGTTTTTATTATTTTTATTATCTTTTTTTTATTTATTTTTAAACACTGTGATCTGTTTTGTAGAGCTTTCATCAACCTCTACAAAACAGTTCTGCTTCCAAAGGAACACTTCAGAGCTATCATCAACCTCTGAAGGTTCCCTTTAAAGCAAACGATTTAAAGTCTAATTCTAAAAAGGCTTGTTACATGTATAAACTTTAAAGTGCAAATTAGCATAATTCTTTTGCAAAAAAGAAAAACAAAAATTATGTCGTAATTCAACTGGCTGAGTATTACATTGTGAATTGCAATACGATGCCAGGCGCTCCAATTAAAATAACTATTGAATAGTCGAATTAAGTATAAATAGTTCCAATTGTAATAAAGAAAGCCAATTCTTATCATAGCAATTCATACAATTCAAGTTAAACAATACCACAACTACACTCACTATTAAACCAAACAACGCAAAAAGGTACTATCACAGTTTTCAAGGACAAAATATTAAACATAAAAGCATATCTAAATTATTTTCAAATCAAAGAACTAAGCCTCAACCCCACTAACGAACAAAAACCCGTCATTACCAATATTAACGATACATACATTATAACCATATTCAAAAACGTTCTCGACGACTACGTTAAGCCCGCTATCTTCGCGGCCCAACCAAAAACCTTTTCCGAAGCAATTAATATTGCGCTATTGAAGGTACGACCCAAACAAATTCATAGGTAATTAGACTAAATTACCAAAAGAAAACCTCACACAATCACCACAACAACAACGAAAACTCCTACACTAACCAAAACAACAGAAATCAATATCAAAACAATAATCCCAATAGAAACAAATGCGAGAGGCCAACATAATTAAATGATAATACTAATAATAGTAATGACTTCTATAAATAAATTTGGAGAAGGTTTAATTAATCATCATCATTATCAGTACAACAATTCTAAGTTAAAGACAAATTTATTAAAAACGCTTGGCATTAGTGTAGATAGTAATAGCATAGATTTTCATAAGAAAAGACTTTGTAATTTAATTGCACCTACAGACCCCAAAGATGCTGTAACAAAAGCATATCTGCTAAGAAAAAATGATGTGTTAACAGATAGTGTAAACAATCTAACTAACAACTACATACATTTCAAAAATGAATCCCATTGAGGACGATATGAGACAATTTCAAAACTAATATGATTCACAAATGAATAGTATGAAAAAACAAATAGATGAATTATATACGACAATCAGAAATGATATTAATAGCGAAGTTAAACAAGTTGAGATAACTCTTAAGAATCAACTAATTAATGCAAATGAAAGCTATATGAATAAGATTGCGGAGCGACTCGATAAAATTGAAGAAAATGTTAAATTAATTGAACAGACTGTTAAAGCGTATTTGTACAATGAGAATAAGAAATTTATAAATAAGATTGAAGAACGATTTCAAATAATCGAGGACTAACTTTTCAAATCGATTGGTTTAAAGGAGCGAGAACAACAAGGCAAGGATGTAAAAAAAGGGAAGATCAACTAAGAGAAGTAATATATAAATATATATATATATATATATAACAACAAGACTAGCAAACAAACAAAAATAGATTAAAGCGCATAGTGCATAGTGCAAGTGCATGATGGATAAAAGAGATATAAGAGATATAGTTAATGAACTACACAAAGAAGCACGTAAATATTTCAAAAGAAGACGAGTTGTCATGAATGGAATTGATGATTTATGGCAAGCCGATTTGGTTGAAATGATAAACTATGCAGTACAAAATAACGGTTATCATTATCTTTTAACAGTAATAGATACGTTTTCGAAAAAGACTTGGGCTATGGCGGTGAAAAACAAAACTGCTCAAAACGTAACGAATGCTATGAAAGAAATTTTCGAGAAAAATCATCGCAAACCGAAAAATTTACAAACTGACGATGGTAAAGAGTTTTTCAATAGTCAATTTCATTAATTGATGCAAAACAATCATATTAATCACTATTCAACATATAGGCGTTACCTATTGCAAACTATTTTCCCCCAATTGAACTTCATGAAAATTATGTTTGCGGACTAATAAGTTTCGATACGTATCATTCAATTCCAAATCTCGATCGGGAAAACAACTAATTTCATATTGGTAGCCATCAAATCACAATTCATAAGAGTTTTCTGATATAGTTGATTTAATTACAAGTAAATATCATGATATGAATGATAAAGGGGGCATACTCAATATTCAAGCAAATTATAATACGTTACAGACACACATAAAGAGTACAATAGATCCAATTTATTTCGATAAAAAGCGCTCGATTGGATCATTATTGGGATTTAGTAAGAGAAAATTACAACAGGGTATAGAACACTATTCGGATAAAACAATCGATATAACGAAGATTAATACCATACTGATTGAATGTAATATTGTAAGTGGGTCTTATATAAACAATATATCAGCGCATACTCTTCATCAGTTCTCGCTTACTGTTAGTCCAGGTTATAAAATTGTAAAGAAACCGACTAATGTGATATATTTACCTATAAATACAAGAACGATAAATTCTATTGTTTTGAAAATTGTCGATCAATCTGGCAATTTAATAAATTTTCGTATAGAAAAAATTTCAATAAGATTGCATTTAAAACCATCATCGCACACATAAGGATGATAATATTCAACAAAAAAGATGTATTCAACGTGATTCAACGTTCACTTCAACGCCATCATCAATAGAATACACAACGAAGAAATTATCATCGTCATCATCATCATCAGGGACGCCGCCAACGTGCAGAGATAATAAGAATAATAAAAAAATACAAACGAATAAACCCAAGCAGCAAAACTACTAATACCCTAAGTAGAATTAATCAGGAATTTTTAAATAGTCTGGGATTTCAATTAAAATAGACAGAAAAAAAACCAAAAAAATGAGTAATATAATGAGTAACATATTACAAAAAACACAATTTGATAATTCGATTATAAAAAAAGAATATCACAGTTACACATCGTATTTACAATCATTTAAAAATAATGATGAAATTCGTATATCAATTCAAAATCAAGATTTGTATATGTTACCAAGTGAAAGCTTTCTATACATTGAAGGAACTGCAAAGGAAGATGGCACAATCTCTAATAATATAAAACTGTTAAACAATTGTATGGCGCATCTATTTGATGAAATTCGATATGAGCTTAACGGTATAGAAATTGATTGTACACGTCATTTGGGCATTATAACGGAAATAAAAAATTTCACATCATTGAATAAACGTGAGAGTAAGAGCCTACTGAATGCAGGATGGTCGCCATTTAATAACGATGAACTCACTATTGTGAGCGGTTATTTCAACTTTTGTATACCACTGAAGATGCTACTTGGATTTGCAGAAGATTTCAATAAAATCATAGTTAATTCTAAACATGAACTAATTTTACTACGATCTAAAGATGATAAACAAGCTATTACAACTACCGTGGCAAACGAGCAAATTAAATTAATTATTTTGAATATTACATGGAAGATGCCATATGTTCAACTCGCTGACGCTTACAAATTAGAGGTGTTTAAAAAAATCAATTCTCGCCAACCGTTAAATATATGCTTGAGAACTTGGGATATGTATTATTATCCTACACTTCCACAGAGTGCAGCCGTCTTATGGAATGTTAAGTTAGCCAGTGAAAACGAACGACCGCGGTTTCTACTTATAGCATTTCGAAACGCCGAAAACAAATGTACTCATTGCAATTTAACGAATGTAAAGGTACATCTAAATTCCGATTCATATCCATATGATGATTTGAATCTTAAAATTCAGTCGAAAACAATTCGCTCTACTCTATGACATGTATTCAAGATTTCAACAAAGTTATTATTTACGCGATCCATATCCGCTATTGAAACGTAATGAGTTTCTCACGCTTGCCCCCATAGTTGTTCTGGACGTAACACATGAAAATGAATCGGTTAAAACCGGACCAATCGATATCCGTATTGAATTGAAAGCTTCAAGTAACGCACCAGCATACTGTTTAATTATACACGATAAAATATTTGACTATGTACCCCTTACAAATGAAGTAAGAAAAATATTGTAAATTGTAATAAAATAGCAATAAAATAATATATTAGTTTGGGGAAAAAGAAATCCATTATTTTTATGTGAACTTCAGGACTTTATTTAACATGCTTCGGATTGTCCGATTTGGGTCAAATATGCACCGTTTTGTTGTATGATTTGTTGTCATTTTAAAGGTAACTTCAAAATGCCTCTCTCATAGAAGTCCTGGTCTCTATTTGCAAAAACCTCTAGTAGTCGATTTTCACAATCCTCCCTACATTTCAATTTTTTATCATTAAAGAAATTTTGCAATGCAAGAAAAAGATGATAATCGCTTGGTGCCAAATCCGGACTGTATGGCGGACGCATTAAAACTTCCCAACCAACCTCCCGAAGTTTCTGGCGAGTCACTGTAGATGTGTGTGGCCTAGCGTTGTCCTGGTGGAAAACGACACCTCTCCAGTTGTTGACAGTAGAGATCAGAATTTAGCGTTTGGCCATATGGAAGCAACTCATAATAAATAATCCCCTGCCAGTCCCACCAAATGCATAGCAAAACCTTCCTGGCCGTTAGTCCTGTTTTGGCCACCGTTTGAGGTGCTTCACCGCTCTTTGACCACGATCGTTTTCGCACAGGGTTATCGTATGTGATCCATTTCTCATCTCCAGTCACCATCCGTTTAAGAAATGAGTCTATCTCATTCCGCTTGGCCAACGCTTCGCAGATGGAAATTCGATCCATCATGTTTTTTTCTGTTAATTAGTGTGGCACCCAAACATCGAGCTTCTTTTTGAATCCAGCTTTGTGTAAATGGTTTAAAACTGTTTTATGGTCGATTTTTAGCTCCTGAGTGATGTTACGACTGCTAACATGCCGGTCAAATTCGATCATTTCTCCGATTTTATCGACATTTTCGACGACTGGCCTACCTGTGCGAGGTGCATCTTTAACATCAAAAATTCCTGAACGGAATCTACGAAACCAAAATTGCACATAATTGGCTGTTACAGTATCGGAACCATAAACACCATTCACAATTTTAGCCGCCTGGCTTGCATTTTCGCCTTTGTCAAAGAAAAACTGTAAAATGTACCGAATTTTCTCTTTGTTCACTTCCATTTTTAACACGCTTTAACTCACAACTGAATGCACCAAACAAAAAACAGCAAAAGAATTTTTTTTACTGCGAAATGTCACCTTTCCAACGAGCCTAAATCTGAAATTGTTTGATCGATACTTTACGAGAAATCTACCAGTGCAGCCATCTACCGAAAAAATAATGGATTGCTTTTTCTCCAAACTAATATGAGTTTTTTTATGAAACAAGAAAACGTTCTTCTTCTCTCTCCATATATATTGAGATATATCATTTAAATTTTGATCATTACATCTTTAAACGCAGCAGCACGCGTTTGCAGGCAAACAAGACAGAAGGATATTATAATGAAAATAAATAGATATATTTTGCTTCTTGTATTGAAAATAGTGATTGGTAATCCTATACCGTTCACTATTACTACTCCTCAAGCAGATTCGAATTCAAAAACTGTAGAGTTCAATTTAACCCTACCCAACGATCATTACCTTTTGATACTCAGTAGTACGCTTTTCATGCTATTATTACGTTGACATAAATAAATAAATGCTGTTAAATAAATATTATGCTTTTTCAATAGTCTTGACGTACGCGCACTCGTATACGTATAGATACGATGAAAAACTTAATTACATTTTTTCATGTAGATAAAATCAAAAAGCTAATGTTCGCAAATTGTTATATAAGTTTTATAGAATTTGCAAAAGAGGTTATAGTAGTCAAGGTCGCATTTCTTTTAAGAAAATTCATTAAATAAATTTGAGATTTTGCCTCAAGCAGCGTACGTGATCGGTCGGAGAGGTTGTTAGACTGTTTCTGTCAAATTTTTGCTTAGTCCCGGATGCCATAGTTTTGCTGGAAACAACCAAAGAATATCGTGTAGAAGATGAAAAAAAAATGTTTTGGGTGGCGATGTTACTAGAAAAAAAAAAAAAGATTAGAAAGATCAAATTAAAAGTAAAAACCATCAACCAGCTGCCCAATTATAAATAATAATTCACCAGTCATCCTTAGGAACACGATCGCCGACTTTTAGCAAACCTTTACATAGAAATTTAGAGAAACTTTGTCGAGCAATCTTAGAAGAGAAAAGGACTTTTAATTAGCACCAAAACTGTTTGTTAACAAATGTATAAAAGCAGGAGAAGAAGAACAAGAAGAATTACGCTGAAAACGAGCGTCATTTCAAATACTAATGTCATCGGTACCAGAAAAGAGTAAGTAGAAGAGTATAATTTTTTATTTTTATGATTTAATAATAAAATTCTCTCTTCCCGATAGACAAAAAGGAAAGTGGGCCATCATCGGCCGTACAAGAAGGCGCTGAAAAGAGTAAGTATAAAGGTATAATTTTTTATTTTTATGATTTAATAATAAAATTGTTTCTTCCCGATAGACAAAAATAAAGCCAGGATCGAGGGGAACGAAAATCGGCAACAATCGCCGCCCACGCGACGTAGGCGAAGAAGACGGAACGCCCGCCCACAGGGGAATGGGCGGCGTTATTTTACCGATTTTCGTCACCATTTAAGTCGCCCCAACAGCCGCACCCAACCGATCATTCGTCATCAATATTCTTATTATTATTCTTATTATTGTCATTGTTGTCATTATTTTTATTAATTTCGCCTGAGAAGTAAATTGCAAGACAAAAAAGTCGCTAATAACAAAAATTACATGAAACAAGCATTTAAAGCCGTACATGAGATTGTGAAAAATTAACTTTATGCTGTTTAGCCTATTTTGCAAGTCTTGTATAATTTCCACTCTGGCTGCGTCCTCTTTACAGAACTCAGAAACTTGTTGTTCATAAAAACAGGAGATTTTATAAATTCCATCCCATATTTCAGGCAAAGCTTCAACATTTAAGACAATTGTGGTTTTAACATACAGCCCAATGCGTAGGTATAAAAGTGGAAATAGCTAAAAACAGATTCTAAAAAACGCAAATCGGAAACAGAAATACGCTTGCACTGCACGCTTAATTTTCAGATTATAACCTACGAACTTCTGAACTTATTTCTTAATGAACTTATTTCTTAGGTTCTTATAACTCATCTTGCCATCTTGTCTAAGTCATCTACAAAATGTGCTCAGCAATAGAAAGAAGCACAATGATAGACAGTCAAACATATATTATACACAAATTTTAATGACACGCCGATGCGTATTTGATCTCGATAGTGGCTACAAAAAGACCAAAATGCAATTAAAAGAATATAAATCCTGTAATTTCATTACCTTTTAATACTCAGTAGTACGCTTGTCATACTATTATTACGTTAACATAAATAAATAAATGCTGTTAAATAAATATTATGCTTTTTCAATAGTCTTGACGTACGCGCACTCGTATACGTATAGATATGATGAAAAACTTAATTACATTTTTTCATGCAGATAAAATCAAAAAGCTAATATTGCACAACTTTCTCGTTCTTTTGATTACTCTACTACTACTACGCGGCGTTTTTGCCTTTTTCGTAGTAAAACTGCAAAATATAGCGAATTTTTTCAGAAATTTCTCTCATTTTTGTATTAATTTAACTCCTGACACGATTGACGAAATACGAAACACACTTCCAGGAAATAGCACGCATTTGAGTAACAAATTACATCTAATATGAAACACCATCTAGTGAGGCATTTCTCTTTTGCTAACCATATGGTTGAATTTTTTTTTTTTTTTGGCTTCTATTCGTATAAGAAAACATCCGCAAAATTTTATTAAATAAAATGAAAGAGTTTAAATGGTGTAATATCGGCTCAGCTTTGATGTTGTTTGGATTATTTATATCGTCAAAGTGAATTGTTCGCAAAGATTTGGCTTAAAAGAACAAAACCTACAATCTTTTTTTTTTTTTTTGGTATGTTGAAAGGAGATGGACTAAGCCAATAGATTTGTGGCTTATATGTCCAAATAATAAACTGTTGTAATTTTTAGTCATGATTATGTATAAAACGTAACAAAAGAGCGGCCGTAATAACTGGAGTGAGCATGTTAAATGTAATTGTGTGTGTGTGTGTAAGTGTGCTTGTTGAGTTCTTGAACGTCAGACAATGTTGCAAACTTTGGCTGAAAACGAAAAGGAATGTTATGGTAATTGAAAATGATTGAACGCAAAAAAAAAAAAAAAAAGGAAAGAGAAAGAAAAAGAAAAATTCTAAAAGAATAAATTGGCTTTTCTAATAAAGCAAGTTAGTTCCCCGAGATGACGTACATTTTTTGCTGCAAAGAGATCGAGGAGACAGCCATATAACTTGAAGAAGCTAAAGGAATCTCTAATGCCATCAAGCCTGTGACATCTGAAGATTAGATGCTCAGCAGACAACAACATTGCAAACTTCACAAACATCACATGGTATAGCGCGAATCATTTTTAAATAAACTTTGTCATAAGTATGACCACTCATGAGTATATAAAGAATTTTGATTTCCCAGGAATTAAAAGAAGATACGGAGAAGGGTTTGAATTGAAATGTGGGATTTAATTTATAGAAAAGACGATTGGATTTAACGCGCGCGATTTCTTTAAATTCGTCGTTTAGCTGTTGAAGGATGTGGTTGCGAATTGCCCGAATTGCTTCATTGGGAGTATATATGTGATGGACAAAATTGTCCCATCAACACGAGCTCTCCCTGCATGAAAGTCGGCTTTTACATTTAAAAAAAGCCGCAGTGGCCAGGTACCCAAACGAGGTGACAGTCATCCACTTGAGATTCATGCAACATCTTGTGAATATCAAACACATATTCATCTTCTGCATCTCTTTTATTTATTAGAAGTAGAGCTGACCTGCTGTCAGAAAAAATAACAAACCTTCTGATACCATCGGAAATAGCAGCCTTAATAGCATGTCGAATGGCGAGCAACTCAATAAAAGTCGAGGAAAGTTCCTCTTCCACTTTAACTCGATGTACTGTTTCAGATAGATGTTTCACCACCGAGAAGCCAGATACATTATGTCCGACGGAACCGTCAGTGGCACATATATCGTATCCGTTGTTGTAATAAAAAAGGAGCTTTTCTTGGCATAACAACCTTATACAAGAGAAGTTGACATTTTGTTTTGAGGTAGAGATCGGTTCGAGAATGTTCATGAAGATTCTGCATTTGCTGGTAATGAAATTCAAGGGGGGAATTGAATCTAACTTATCAAAAATATGACGAAGTTTTTGATAGCAGAAAGTATAGCTGCAAGTGACAGTATCACTGAGAGATATAATTTCCTGAAAAAAGGAAGGATTGATCTTCTTGACTTTAATTAACTCCTTGGCAGTGCAAAAAAGGGCTCTTTCGGAAACTGGACATTCACCACATATAACATTGAGAATATGTTGAGGAGTTGAGGGGGTCAGTCCAGTACAACGCTTCAACATTCGGTTTTCAAATGCTTGTATACGTTTTTCAACATATTTTGGGAAATTGCAACATGTGGAATGTGCAAATTCAATATTCGACCTGACTAGAGATTTGTAAACGGTCAAAGCATTTTTGGGAGGCAAGCCTGCCTGATTGTTTGTCATGAGTTTGATGATGTTGCATCCGGACTGACAATCTTTGCACGCCTTTTCATAATGTCCACGAAGGGTTAAGCTGTCATTTAAAATTCTTCCAAGAAATCGAAGAGATTTTACCTGATTAACTTGGGTATCTTTGATAAGAAGTCTGATTTCACGTTTAGAACCTTTGGCAAAATAAATAGTGTTTGTCTTGCTGGGGTTAAAATATAAATTAAGATCAGCGCATGCATCGAAGAACAAGTTCGCTTTTATCGAGAGGTTATTGGCAGCTGCTGGAAAAGATGAATCCGCAGATACGATTAGAAAATCGTCTGCATATTGAAAAATGTGAGTTTTAACATCTTGAAGATCATGCAAAGAAGCTGCGTATAAATTGAAGAGTATGGGGCTTAAACAACTGCCTTGTGGGATACCACCGCATATTTCAACTTTTTCGGTACCCATCACCAACACACGCTTGGATAAAAAATTAAGTATCCACAGTCGCATTTGAAGAGGAATCGAAAAGTTTAGGAGAATTCTACCAAGCTTAATCAAGTTGACACAGTCATAGGCTTTGATGATGTCAACGGAGAGCATGACAACCGTTTTCCCTCCTTTTTTTAAGCTGGCTATGATAAAACACAGTTCACTAACGCACATATTCGTACATTTGCGTTTTTAATAGGCGTAAGACCGAGCTGGAATAATGTTCTTAGTTTTCAGGAAAGCAGTTAGTCTCTCCTTAACCATGAGGCATTGTAATAGGATTAACAATTGGAATGTAGCTCTTGAGCATATCTAAGTATTTTTTATTATTACGGTCATTCCATACCGCACAACCGCTTAATTTTCGACTAGAATGTCGATGACCATTGATATAATTCCAGAAGGAACGTGGGTTGCCATTACCACATAACTCTTTAATAGCGATGGCTCTATGTACCCTTTTCGCCTTTCTAACTGCAGACCTCCATTCTTCAATATTTTCATATATTCAACGTAGTTGGCTGGATTTACTCATTTTTTTTCTTGCAGCTTGGTATTTACGGAAAAGTGTTGACAGGGAAGGATTCCACCAAGGTTTAGGTGAGAAGGACTCAATGTCAGGAAAGTTGGTCACAGACTGAAAGGCACTTTGAATTGATGATAAATCAGAAGGAAGATCAACTTTAGACAGACGGTCCATAAGGAAGTTGCGTGAAATGAAATTTTCTATTTTCTTGACGGAATTGTTACAACTGTGGAATATAATGGGGGAGTGTTGACTTTTGACAATGGAAACATTGGACGTGTTCCAGTTGAAAGATAAAATAGTTGAATTAGAGAAAGTTAGATCCAAGACACTGCTCCCCGTGCGATCGCTCCGGTTACAGTGAAAGGTAGTATTGCCATTATTTAGGACACTGAAACTGCTGGAATTGATGGCATTTACAAGGATCTTGCCTTTGTTGGTCGAGACTTGATCGCCATACAAGCAATGTCTTGCATTGAAATCGCCAGCTAGAATCACATTTTGTTCGCCGTCAAGAAAGTCGCATAATCTCTGAATCTCATCACGAAAGGTTTGCACATCGAGACTGGGTGGAAAGTAGCATGAGGCTATGAAAAGATTCGGTTTCAGGTTGATGGTTTTGATGATGATGATGTCAACGGCAGAGTTATAGGGAATACGTCTGAAATTGACACCTTTCTTAACTAGTGTACTAACACCACTATAGCCATCATTTCGGCATTTGGTGGCTGAGGCATAATTCGAAACTTTAACTTCGAAACAATTTTCATCTTTCAGAAAAACTTCACTTAAGATACAAAAATCAATCTTGTTTGAATTTAAATAAAAATCTAGAAAAGATAGGTTACGTCGGACACTTTGAATATTATATTGTAAAAAGGATATCATGTTGAAACTTGAGAAAGAACCCTAGCGGATTTCCTCGCAGTACTGGATGCTCGAACGGGGCAAGAATTAGCACAGACAGACATTTTTTCTTCAAATTCCTTAATAAGATTGTGAGGGATCATCGGACGGATACTTTCTTGAATAGCGAGAATTAATCTTTCAAGTTCTGAAGACCGCAAATAGTTGTTTGTAATTTTCGGTCCAAGAAGACTTGTTCCAGACGGCTTGGGGGGTGTATTGGGAGAAGGCTTGGTGGGTGAATTGATAAGAGATTTGGAAGGAACCAGTTTCCTTTTGACGACAGCATTGTATTTATTTTTGGTTAAGATTTTGTTGGCATTTTGATCATCATCCTTGGTCGAAATTGCAGACGTGTTCACCAGTGGAGGGAAATTGCCGTCATAAGTGATGTCATCGAGACATTCGAAATAATTTTCGGAAAAATTCTCTTTGACCTCTTTATACGAAAGATTTTTAGTCGCCATTATCTTGTTGATATTTAATTCAACTTCCCTATTAGGGCAACACTTATTGAGAGCGTTATGCTAACCTGAGCCACAGGACAAGCACTTCATCACCTCACAATTTACACACTTCGGAGACTTTCCACAGTTAAGGCACCTGCTCTCTTTAGCTTTGCAGAATTTAGATACGTCACCGTATCTGCCACACTTAAAGCACTGCTTTAAAGTGGGTACAAAGTATTCGACCGGCAGATTACAATAGTTAAATTTTATTGCCTTAGGGAGGGCTCTCCCTTTGAAGCCAATTTTGATGCTGGTTGTGGGAATCCACTCGTCTTTGTTGTTGGGATTTCTTCCTTGGAAACGGACAGCGGACTTAATCGGAATATCGGATATGGCGTTTTTAATTACATCATCGACACTATATGTGCATGGGATGTTTCGAATAACTCCAAATCTCTCAGTGATCGACCTCGGTATGTATGCTTTTAAATTCTTTTTATTAAATTCATTATTCATAACAAAATTGTTGGCATTGGCAGCGGAGCTGAAAAGCAGGTTGGCTCTACCCCTGCTGACAACTTTTAATTCTTTTAAGCCGTACATACAGAAATCCTTCAACTAATCATAGAAATAGAGATTGGAGTTGAGGAATAGTCCATCTCTGTTCAACATACCAAAAAAAAAAAAAATATATATACATCATCGTGACTAAAAATTACAACAGTTTATTATTTGGACATATAAGCCACAAATCTATTGGCTTAGTCCATCTCTGTTCAACATACCAAAAAAAAAAAAAAAAAAAAAGGATTTAAAAATTAATTTCAAGTCTTCTTTGAAATCAAATGTGGAAAATTTATTTTTTTAGTAATTTTCTACAACAAGAATCTGAATTTAAATTGTTTTGCGCTAATTTTTTAAAAGAAACCCTAAAGTAAAATAAGTAATATTTGAAGAAGAAAGGAGGTATTAAAAAAATATGTCGTTAATTTGTGCAAGTAAGTTAAATTCGTTTAATAGTAATATAATAAATACTGTGCTTGAGAATATCACAAATGCACAACTTTTTTTTTTTTGTTGTTTCTTTAGTTACAAATGAGATGCCTGATATTGCGGTCGTATCGCCTTTTTCCGGAGCAATTTTCGAGAAGCGTATTATTGAAAAATACATAACCGAGAATGGCTGCGATCGAATTAATGGCAAAGAGATGAAAATTGAAGATTTAATTGAGGTGAAGACACCACCAATTGTAAAACCGAAGCCTCCTAGCGCTACTAGTATTCCGGCAACCCTCAAAACAATGCAAGACGAGTGGGGCGCTCTCATGTTGCATTCATTTACGCAGAGGCAACAATTGCATTGATATTTGTTCCCTCCAAGCAGTAGTTCTCCTCTCGCTTTCTTTTTCATCATTATTTATATATAGGTTTGCTATCTTTCCAGCTCTTAGTGCTTAGTTTGGATGATAATAGTTGTTCCGCTTCGCAAACAAATGTAATAAAAGGTAAAATAAAGTGAAAAACGCAAAATCGATCTAACATCGCATTATCAACAGCAAATTCTCATACTCACTGAACTAAGTCGTAACCTAAATAAGGAAATGCTGATAATAAATTACTGTGGCTCCCTTAGAAAGATATTTTTCCTCAAGGTAGGACGTTTATCCTATAAAATCTGTAGCTATTACGATAAATAGGATATTTACTCCAATACACAATAAATTCATCGTCCAATGAAGAAAAATGAAGCTTCACTTACACGTAAAGTTCATGATAATCAACCTTTATTAACATCTCGATGAACATGATTTAATCTCTTAAATGCAAGAAAAAAAGATGGAAAAATTTTGGTAATAAGGATTTATTTAATGTTTGTAAGTTATAAAATCGAAATTTTTGATTAATTGTATTAGCAAAAAGTTGTTAACTATAAAAAAGACTATACTTTGTAACCAAAGCCAATAGAAAGTATTCCATCCTTGGAATTCTAATAGGAAAGCAGGTAAAAGCCATAATCCTTGAGCTAATACCCACAAGGAAAAATAACTTACGGCAGTTCCAATTCCTATACTTTTAAAATTACTGAAGCATAAAGGTAATAAAGCCAAGTACCAAATGAAATATTGTGATGTCACAACCGAATTGTACGTTACCATAACAAACGTTATAGTAAAAATACAAAATGGCAAAGATTGTCGAAATTGACCGAAGGCAAAAGTTAAAAACACTATCATTATCAATTGCGGCATCAATACCAATAGTTTTTGTAAAGAGGACAAGCCCTCTGTATCGCTTCCCAGATATTGCATTAAAAAGTACAAGGAGAAATTATGACGTAAATCTTTTCGTACTAGGTGATAAATATAAGCTTCATATAAGAATTTAAAGCCATATAATTTGTAAAAAAGTAAAGTCAATGTAGTTAAACTGGTAACCGTACCCATAATCAATAACAATTGCTTTTTGCAAGGGCAGATAAGCTTTCTTATGAAATCCGCAATTCGACAAGTTGAGTGTTCACTTAATGCTAGATAGTAAGCCAAACTGAAAAATAATGGATATAATCGTAAATGTATAGCCAATCCATGCAAAATACCAGCATAAAAGATTAACAGTAAACTTAATCGTTGCTCGTTTACTTTGAATGCTTTCATGATCATGTATAGAGTAAGTATAACAATAAAGCTTGAGAAACTATCGCCATTACCGCGTGTAGATATGACGGCGGTAAGAGGATTGTATAGCCAAAAGCAGGCTGAGACTTTGGCAACAATTTCAGGACACTTAATATTAACGCTTTGTAAACAATCCGTTTTTTTCAGTCGAGAATATTGAAATCTAAGCTCATCTTTCACCAGCTTATAAATAAGTACTGCAACCCATATATCGAAGCCAGAATAGATTATTTTCCCAACAGCTGGATGTAAAAGCACACTAGGGATTTGCATAAACGCATAAATTGGACTGTAACGAAAAGTGTGTCGATTAAACGGAGACCCGTCGTTCAATATACCGCGCGCTCCGTCGACTACTACCTTGTAGTCAATATCCGTATAAGGCACTTCGGAATAAGAATCGTGTATTTCTCCATACACAATTAATAAAAGTCGTATAATCGTTGAGAAATATAAATGAGCAAAGAATCTGATATTAATTAATGAATGCAATGAATGCAACATTCTTCTTGCTTCTTGTTTATTACTTTTAACCGTTCGAACGAAATGTTTACATTAAGAGTTACCATTACAATGTAGTTTGAAGCAGTAGATACTACTTATGAGCATATATGGTAGTATACTCCGTTTAACCTTTTAATTTACTGTTCCGAGCTTTTTAAGCCTCTGTTGTCTGTAGTTCTGCTTTAGAGTCCTGTTCTCCACCTTTTCCATGGGGAAGGAATAGAAAAAGCACATGAAGTACAAGACCAAAAATACAAGTTCATAAAAGAACTGAGAAACTTTGAAAATGAATAAAAATATAAAATTCGGACTTTCATTTGACCTACAAATGTTGTATGCAAGAAAACCGTATCCTACTTAGTGATTTATTATTGAAAAAAAAGTACAGAAATTGTTGATCAGAAATATGACTTAAGGATCACTCTAAAAAGACCACCCCCGGCAACTCCAAAACATTCTCAACTATCATAAAAGATTCTCCAAATATATTAGGGTGCCCTATAACTTTCTTCTTTTTGTTTAATGCGAAATCAATAGCGGACATAGCCCGTCTTGATGAAATGATTATGTATGGGAATGTTGATGCCATCGACTATATCGCGGATTTTCAACGTGCATACTCTGACGAGATCCGAAGGGCGGCCACTACAGCCTTCATCTTTCAAATCAAAATATTTCCTGTTTAGCGGCTTCGACTTCGTATTTTATTTTATAAAAGAAGTCAAGTCTTATAATTTGCCAAAATATGAATGGTTACAGCGTGTTTTTACTATAATTACAATTTGGTTTTCATATCTTTAGCAGCTTTTTGCAAACAATCTTTAAACAATTTGAATTCTTTATCGCAGGTCCTGTATTCTATATTCAGATCACGAGTCACACAGGCCGCATATACAGTCGCAGAATGAGCACATTTACTCAATAGTATAGGATAATTACGCAGACGTTGGTTGGCTTTGCGCACGGACTCCATTTCCGTCTTTCTTAAACTTTGGCTCTTGTATAGGTTCAGCTATGAAAATGTCATATAGTGGCTTGGAAAATAATATTAGCATGGAAGTGGTTATAAAACCAATTTGAAATAATCTGGGATTGCGTTGTATCCAATTACGTTTTGGTAGCTGAGCTGTGCGTTTAAGTTTTCTTTTTTCTGCTTGGCGATCTAATAATTCTTGTATTTGAGGCGGCGGTCTATAAGGTTCACAAGGAGGTACGAAACGTCGCGACATTATTTTCTGTAACTTTTGTAAACTTCTGTTACTCTGTGAGGAGAAAAGGCAATGTTTATTCACCTTCTTAAATTTCTGTTATTTCTTTTATTTTAGGCCGATCTTCTCGTTCATTCAAATAACTACGCTGCAGATCAATACCAGAACAACACAATGACTCTCTATGCCACTTCACACAACATAAACGCATTTGTTCTAATACGTCTAAGCATTTACTTTCCTGGTAATTATTTTCTATGAATTATATAATAAAAATATTATTCTTAAAAGTCATGTCCTTTCGCAAGAATTTACCTTTTAGACAAGCTTGTATTCGACACGCGTTCTTTTTACAAGGATCCTTCCTAGTATCAAAGGACATATATAAAAACTACACAATAAAATTTTTTTACTTTATTCACCGGAAAACCTCATTAAACGAATTTTTAAGATTATGGAGAAAAACATGAAAAAAGCACAAGAACAGCTGATCGGTTTAAAAAAATAGAGTTGTCACAGTTGTATTTGTGTATCGTATATTTAAATGCGATTTGTTATTAGAACGCAAAACAGTCGAATCCACAAAAAGATTATGCACAATGAAGCGTAATATGCGCCACAACGGGCCGTCATTTTCGTTTTCGAGTTGAAAACTCTCAGGTGGTCAACACAACAGGCAGCCGCGCTTTTACAGGGAAATGTATGGTTTTGGAACCAAAAGCAGCAAAATCAACGTAAGCACAAACAATAAATTTATAAAAAAAAACAATATGGAGGTTAATATGAAAGTAAACAAGCTTGTTTGTTGATACATAATTTGGAAATTATCGTTTATTGCAACAATTTGATTTTTGATATTTCAATTCCTATAAGATGTCGTAACAAGTCGGCAAGGTTAAATTCTCATCCCGTAAATAAGAATAACGCATCATTGTGTGGAAGCACTAAGGCAAATCATATGTTTTGCAGATGTACATACAATTAAGACAAAAACAAGACCACGCACAGAATACATACAGAATATTTTTTTAAAAGTAGAAATTATTCATCTAATTTATAGTTGCTTTACACTAATATACTCTTTTTTTATATTATGTAAGAAATGAGAAACAAGCAATAAAGGCCATTTATTTTAAAGTTAAAATATATTCATTAAACTGGTTTTTAGAGAGTGATAAATTTGTTTCCAAGTTGGGGATCAATTAATACACAAAAATGTATCTAATATTAATCGTTGGACAAGCTTGTTTACTTTTATATTGGTTTTCTTATTGTAATTTTTTATAAATTTCTTTTGTACGCTTACTTTAATTTCTTTATTTTTGATTCTAAGACCATATGGTTTTGTTTACATTTGCCTGTAAAACAGTATGGTAGCACGGCTACCCGTTTTTAACACAAAAATGAAAATGACGCTTGATTGTGTTAACCCCTTAAGTGTTTGAAAAGTTTTGCTAAAAATTTTAATCATATATACAAATTATAAAATAAAAAAAAACATTAAAAATAATGCAGTATAGAGACAAATTGTGATCCGTTGCATTTTTACATTAAAATTAGTTGCCATTTTTCACCCTCTAACTTTTTTTTTCTTTTTTAATATGAGGTATATTGATATGACGGACGTCAAAATCAATTATTGGCAAGAATCAAATCTTATTTCCCGCCTTAGATGTTCACCGCTTTCATTATGCTCAACTTAAAGCTTCGAAGCTTGATAGGCGAGCAAAAATGTTTTGTGTATGTGCAGCTTGATTCTTTAGATGAGTACCGTTATTCATATAATCCGGCAACTCTTCAGAAGCACGCCAAATCAGATTTTTTCTGTGCGTTCTTCATGGGCCGAAAAGAAAAAGTTTCAATCAATTTCTCTAGAAGATCTTTTCACATACGTTAAAAATGTGTAAAATTATATACTTCTTTTATTAATATACTGCACGTTGATTAAAATTCATAAAAATTAAGAAGGAAAAAAATCCTATATTGTTCGGACGACAGACCATCAGAGGGGTTTACAAATTGTCATTGTATTTTAGAACAAGAGCGTAGTGTGTAGTGTAAGAGTGTACAAAGAATAGTTGTGTAGAAGCAAGAAAAAAAGTCAATTAGAAATTACTAAAGTAAAATTACACCACCACCACTATTGAAAAGGAAATTCTTAGCTTAAATACTCTTCTTAATTAAAAATATGCCTTCAAAAAAGAAAAAGTATAATGCACGTTTTCCAGCGGTAAGTTGAAATGAAAAGTTCACAGTAAACAAAAATGAAATGTATATTTTTGTTTATATATATCATGCATATTTGTTTAATGAACAAACTAAATAGAAACATTCCGCAATACCTTCGATAAACATATAAATGTAAAATGAAATCATGTTGCATATCAATAGTGACAAAACGAAAAAAATAAAAAAAATGAAAATAAATAAAATTCTTTAATCAATAACTTATATATATATATATATGTGTTTGCAGGGTCGCATCAAGAAGATTATGCAAAGTGATGAAGAAGTGGGTAAAGTGGCTCAAGCAGTGCCAGTTATAATTTATATCCTTTTTGAACTCAAATGTGTTTTAGTAGCTTTTTGCTCTAAGGTTGATTCTTTTTTATATCTCACGGTTTCCTTAACTACAAAAATAATGGGATTATTATCCTGCTTTATTTTCTTTTTTATGATTACCTAGAACATTGGAATTATTTGTGGAATCGCTGTTAACAAAAACTTTAAAAATTACCAATTCTCGAAATGCCAAAACCTTATCAACGTCTCATATGAAACAATGCATAATGTCGGAGCAGCGATTCGATTTTTTACGCGAATTGGTTAAGAACATACCGGATATAAGTGTGGCTGAAGAAGCGGCCCAATATCAAGACGATGACAATCAAAGTTCTAATGAAGAACCCTGTAACGATTCGGATACACCATACGATTTAAGTATGCCATCAACTTCCACCCAAAGACACCATCACAATTCCTTTAACGGTGGCGGAGGAGAAGGCGATAATGGAGATGATGCCGTCAGTCCAAATGGGTTCACCACACAGCCCAAACAAGCAGACATCGAGCACAGCAGCCGTTATCAGCATGTGAAACGTGAAACACCAGAGTCGAGCAGTCATCGGTTAAAATTGAGACGTTTATTACCGAAATCTTCAAATTCCTCTTCTTATTTGCCCACAATTTTGCCCACAGCAAATACTAATAATGTCAATAGTGCATCTGTAAGGCATTTAAATGTTTTGACAAATTTAAGCGGCACCAAACTGTTGCGTTCGGAATCCTCTCCCTTACCGGAACCTTATACAACGCAACTAAAAACGCAACGTCTCAAACATCAGTCACATTCGCTTTCATCGAATAGCAACAATCGTCAAAATACTCTTACAAATGCAACCACGACGACAACAGCAACAATACCGCCATCATCATCATCATCATCATTATCATCATCGACACCATCACCAATAACTATACCAAATAAATTACAACAAAAACAAACTGCCATACCCGCGCCTATCGTTAGCATCGATTTTTGCAACAAACCTGTAGTCAAAATAGATTATAGCAGTTTATCAGCAACGGATGCAACCACAACGACAGCAGGTTCCTGCCCCTCGACAGCACCCGCCACTATGGCAAATACATTCAATTTTTCGGCTGATTGTGGGGCTGCCACACCAGTTATAAATATAGATCTTTCCAATATGGTGGCAAATGTTGCAACCGATTTAACCACCACCAACAAAAAAACATCACAAGCTAACGTAGTTGGTATTGGTGTAACTTCCGCATCAAATATTGACGGGGTAACCAAAGTTTCAATCGATTCAAAGAGTTCATCGAACGATTCGACAGTAAGATCTACATCGATAATATCATCTAAAAGCAACCCCTGTTTGGATTTAGATGAGGACTATGACGATTTATGAATTCTCCCCTACTATTGTTCTTCTCTCTCCCCTTCTGCAGCAACGGACTAAGTTCAAATGAACTAATGACTTTATATCTTCAATTATTATAATTTTTTTTTTTTTTTTGTAGTTTTTAATTATCGCTGGATATATTAAAAACATTTGTAAAAATTCTAGAAGTTGATATAATTGTAATAAGTAATAGAAAGAAAGAAGGATGGTTTGTAGCGTCCGGAATCAATTCGTAAAGATTCTAAAAAAATGCTTTATTCTTGATTAATGTAAGATTCTGTGATTTAACTGGACTCATATGTCCACAGAACCGGTATCAAGTTCTTGAAATTCTCGAAGCTTTAACCCGATAACCCCTAATAACAATGTGCTCAAAGCATGCGCAAGACATGAATGAATCTGTATTTTTCGTTGGTATGGTATTAAGATGAAATCTGAAAATGATTGAAATTAAATCAAAGTTTCGAAGGGTTTCTTCATCGACTTGGAATTGAACAGTGACAGTAATTCTTGTTACCAAATCGAATTGTGTTTTGAACTCCGATTGTTATTCTCTCGTTCTATCCTAATTTGAGCAAATTAATTATGGCCTAAAGAAAAGGAGTTTCCAAGTGCGAAAAAACCATCATTTTTTTCCTATATTCACCTAAATTGCAGATATATGTGGAGTCTTTGGCTTAAGGTGAAAAGCTATGCACCGTCTTGCGCGCTCCGGAGTGACATTGAACCGAACAGATGAAAATATATTTTAATGCTTCCGACGCTTTCACTTTAAATCCTCTCTTATGTTTGGGTGTCGTCTCGTCTCCCATTTATGTTTTCAATAAGTCTTCTTCTAATGAGTATATATAACTATCTTTGCATTTTCGGATCGTCAAATATTTAAAAAAATTCAATTCATCCTCTTGCTCACACAATTTCGGTGCGTCAAATATTTTAAAAAATTCATACCCGTTTGCGACATTCAGAAGGAAGTTAAAAGGTGTATGTCTACCCGCCCAGCCCTGCAATGTCTGTTCACAGAAACAATGGGATACAGTTAAAGATATATTTAAAATTGAGTAAAGTTAATTTTTGACAAAATATCTTAAACAAAACAAATAAGTAACCGTCAAATGAAAATTTTAGTGAATTTGGAACGATTTCAGCCGAACTTAATTCAGCGTATTAAGCAGGATTCCTTGGATTTTTAGTCGAAGCCGTTTACGGCGGCATAATACAATCATGTCCAGCATATATGAATAGCTCATCTTTGGATAGTGTCCGTAGAGCGACTTATCATCGTAAAAGATAAAACGTTATTTGGATACGCCGTACCGATCGAAACGAGTAATAATAAGAAAGAGAAACACAGGATATGGCCAGTGCATAACAACGCGGTGCTTCCGAGGAATCCTTAAGAGAATTGGAATTATAGGGCCGAGTGTTGTCAAGCTGAATAAGTGTTTTCGGTATTATTATTAAGCCTCGTCTATTTATCCCTATTCTTTTATATGCCATCATTTTATTTACTCTCTCCTGAAATAAAAATAAAACGAAAGGTATTGAAAATAAATTCAAATACTTGTCGTATTGTCGATTGACAAGTAAAATTCGTTAAATGCTTATTCTTATTGGATTTTAGTTGTCAATCGACAATATGCAAAGAGAAAGAACGTAAAGAACTTCATAAGAGATAAGTATACGCTCCGAAGAAAATTAATATATATATATATAAACATATATGTGACGTTAGCAAACAGCAAGTATACGACCTGTTTTACCAATTAGGAAAACTGAATATTTCCTTAAAACACTTGAGAGTTTCGGAGTCTTCTAATTTATTAGGTGTTTGCAAACATTTTGATCATTCTTTCGCTTGGAAAAAGCATTTATTGAGAAAAATTGGAATGACGTCTATTAATCAAAAGCATCCATCCATCATTTTCTGCAACATTGTACAATACTTTTGGCAATAAGGCGAAAGAACTGGTATTGGTTTGGCAGCGATCCACTCGCCGACCCATTTCCGCATTTCTTCAACTTTGTGGACACACGTGCCGACTAAGCCATTGCTGCCCAGATCTGAACAAGTGATGATCACGATGATCACTTGTCTAGTGATTACGTTGGGTGTGGCAGAACATTCCATTCGAGCGGTCAAAAAATGGAATTTCCATTCGCCATTAGTCACAATAAGCCTGTGCACGTGTTCGTTGGACTTAGTCAAGAGGTTACTTCAGATAAACCACAAAAGTAATGAATTTTGAAGGCTCCATGATTCGGCTGACGCTAGTGGTGGTTATTAGGATTAAATGGAAAACTGTTATCTCGTGTAGGGGAATGTCAACACGATCGAATTTAACCATTACTTCTTAGAAATCGCTAATCAACATTTTTGCAAACACCTAATTTATCGCAATAGTTTCCCATAATTCGTCCATTGTACGTAACGTCCTATTTCTGTTTCATTTCTGAGTGATAATGAAAAAAAAAAAAGGACAATGGAAAAGTCCAAAATTAAGTAAGTCTTTATTTAAAAAAATGTATAACTTTTCATTTTTTAAAAATATACAATTTTTTTTTTTTTTTTTTTTACATATATACATATATATATGTATATCCATATACATATATGTATATGTCTTTTGTGTTAATTTTTTTCCTTTAACATAATTTTACAAATTTCAATAATTTTTTTTCTTTGCAGCAAATTGATGGGTTAAAGTTAAGTTTGTCGGTAGTTTGTAGACGCATTTGGGTCTAGAGATGCTTTAAGCACAAATTCTTGTCTTAAAAAAAAAAAAAAAAGAAAATTTCAATATAACAAAATACATGATATTTAAAATTTACATTTTCCAAAATTTTCCAAAAATTACTTTTCTGCCTTTTTTTTTTTAAATCTCTCTCAATGAAATATAAATTAAAATGTTAAAATAAAGTGTTGCAAATTTACGGTTCGGTGTTGGTTTTGTACTTTTTTTTTTCCTTTCTTTTTTTGTTGTTTTTTTTTTCTTATATATACATATATATATATATATATCTATATATATCTATATATATATATATGTAGCCTTGTAGTCGATTCATAATCATTCTAATCTTCGGGTACCTTCCATTGCAATTGCTTGCCGCGTTCGTATAAAGCTTTAATTGATGTCGTGAATTTGTTATCCTTTAGCAATTGCAAGTAATGTTTGTACAGCTGCAAAGTAGTCCGTGCATCCTCGACTGAATCGTGAGTTTCCGATTGTATTTTAGTGCCCAGAAAATGCCAAGCCAGAAATCTTAACGAGACCATACGATGATGTGGCATATGAAATAAATGTACGGTATCAATTATTTGCTCCGACGGTACGCATATATTAATAACGCTGTAAGAAAATGTACAAAATTAAACAAACAAACAAACAAACAAGAAAAAAAAAGGAAAAAATTAATTTTCAAAATTTTTTCTAATAAATTAAACTAACCGAAAATCGTTTTTCAGACCATGACCTACAAATAGAACACCGACATCCACAAGATATTTGAGCTTTTGATATGAATACTTTAGTGCCGTTAAACGTTTGCTGCTGAAATTTGCATCCAAATCGCCCGGTTTTATGCCCGAAAATTGCGTAAGATAATCGACCACTTTTTCCTGCGTTGATATGTAGTCATCAAGAAACGGTATCCCTTCATTTGGCCCTTGTCTAAAATGAAAAAACAAAAGAACGTTGGCAGATATTTTTAAAAAGTCATTTCATCAACGGGGCATGAACTGTTCCAACTTTACTGCATTTCGCTCTTCGTATCGACTTTTGAATTTAAAAAAAAAAAAAAAAAAAAGAAACAGCGGGATCCTTGATTTTCTCATTGTTAAATGAAGGGATAAACTCACTTTACATTCATATTCCGATAATAACGATAAGAGAGCGACAGAGAGAGAGAGAGAGAGAAGCGAAAACGGCTTTTCAAAGCAAAGCAACAATTTTTGACTACCAAATAGACTTTGAGTACAATTTTCCGAGAGAGAGAGAGAGAGAGAGAGAGAGACAATGCCAGTGTAAAAGCTTTGGCCTACTTTATATCAGCGACTCCCAAAGAGTGCGCTGAAAAAACAAAAGGCAATGCTTTGGTTACCAGAATTCCTAATAGTAGCATTCCGAACGCTGCGATTAGTTTTTAAAATATTCCCATTCGATTTTTCGGAGTTTAAAACAAGATAACTCTTTTTTTTCTCTGCTTCCTCGAAGCTTTTCTGCTTTACTTAGCAGTAGTATAACTAACTGTGCGAGCTTTTTTACTTATTTTTCTTAATGTTTACCACTTCAACAAATGCTCGGGCATCCCTTCGAACAGCACTTGAATTGTATTGAGCTAAATACCTACCCATGATGATTGTAGTTGTTTTTGTTTTGTTTTTTTTTTTTGTTTTAATACATTTTCTTACCCGCGTATACATGAAATACGCGCTACACTCAGGTGACATGGTTTTATGGTTGCTGTTTTGCCATCTGGTCTGATTTCATTCTCTTCGGGATTTAAAGTGACAAACTCAGCATCCATAGCTACCAAATCACCGGCTTGCGGCATTTCATTCGCCTGCAATGGTTTAAAGAGAACATCACTTGGATTATTCACTTGTAAAGGATTTAATATATCCTAATGAGAGAAGATAGAAATTAAAAATAACAAAATAGATTATATTGTTATAAAATCAAAGAGATTTTATGTTTCAAATATTACTTGTATAAAAGGATTAAATAAAGGTTGCAACTCAAGTGGATTTATGTCCTTAGTTTTTAAAATCTCTTTTTCCATATCGCTTTTATCACTATCCAGATTACTATAAAATAGTATGCATGGGACTTTCCAATCTAATGTAAACCAAACAGATTCCTGATTTGAAACGGGTGATATGCTAAGAAAGACGGCCATAAGAAGATTTCATTATAACTTGGTGTAACTTTTCCAAATTTTCTTCTTTTTTTCTTTGCTTACCAGAAATCATTGAATATATACCATTGGGGTTGTTCGTCAGTCGCACTTTTATTATCCATTTTTAAGGTATGATATTTCTTGCTGACGTTTATCAAAGAGACTAAATTTTTTTGTGTGCCATCGTCTACTTGACACACCACCGCGTGCAGAGAATATTCCCGATAGCTTTCTTGATTAAAAATCTTTAACTTGTGTAGTAAATGTTTCGATGCATTAGTTGTACCGCTTTCGGATAAATATTTCGCCTCATCGCCTTTCGTATTACTGCTATCAGTTTGTACGCTTAGTTCGCCCTGCTGTTCATTGATCGCCATCGAAAAGTACAATGGAAACCAAGAATTTTGGCGACTACAAGGTGAAGTAGTCGTATTGCTGGGTGTTTGATTTACATTCGAAGGAGATTTCCTAAGGAAACGATATATATAGAAAGTTAGTCAGGGAAATTTTACCTTACACTTACCTATCGGGATGTAAAAAATGACAATCACTGCGTGAACAATTGATGCCATAACGGCAAGGCTTATTCGTATTTAAAGTGGCCGGACTTTCTGTCAAATTATGAGTATTATTACGATTTAATTGTTTGCGGAGAAAAGCCAGATCTTTCTCATTACTCAAACCGCAATTAATGGCCAAAATTTGTGGTAAGCCGCTAACCTATATTTTGGAAAAACAAAAAGGGACGCAAATGTCAAATGCCATTAAGACGTTGCAAGCATTATATAAAACCTTAACGCTTTGCTTGGTAGGGGAGAACTTTTTGCACTTTTCACAAAATGCCTGAATATTTTTTTCGGAACTCAATGAACCTTTAAGTATGGTGCCGAAATTAAAATATTCCCCAACATCTTTTCCAGGCATTTGTACGGGATATGTTAGATTACAAGTTAACAAAATGCTTTGTTTCGATTTCTGTAAAAAGGAAATGACATATATATATGTATATATATAGAAAATTTTTAAACAAAAACAAACACACTCACTTCTTCATTACACTTAAGACATCTGTTAATGGTAATTTGTTTTGTGCCAAATAATTTACTAATTTCGGTCTCTTCATTGATTTTGCTACGTTCGCGTTCATCATCTTTTATGCTTTCATCTAAAAAGAAAAAATAAGTCAAATTGTCATATTTCCTTTCGATCTTCGAATCTTTGAATCTTCGATACCATCACCTCCGATTGTTTTTCGTTAATTAGGGTCGTGTTAACTGGTGGATCACATTTCATCTATAACTTTAAGATGGCTTTAGTTAATGTTTGTGTCAAATTTCAGCTGGATTAATCTCAACTGCACATATATATATATGAGGGGGGCATTCATGAGAATTTCTTAAAAATTCTCCATTTTTTCGGAGATTATTTCAGTTTTCTAACTATTTTTGATGAATTTTACACCTTTCGATGCGAATTTCAACAGCAGATAACAACAAACAAACGCTTGACGAGAAAGTCTTGGCAAACCGATATATGTAAATATCCATTTACATTATTCAATTGGAAATTATTTCATTTCTATTGCTGTTGAAATCGCTTCGTATAGAAGACGTATTGATACCAGTCGAGTTAAACTGCACTGCTAGCGTCCAAAATACTTTTTCGCTTCGACTAGTCGATCGCTAATTATGTCATCTCTTGATTTACGCGAATTTTTTGGACACTAAGAAGGAAATGACAATATTTTCATATACAGAGTTCTGGGTGGCGAGTGTAAACATTGAATTTAAAACTATGAATATAATAAAATAAAAAAAAAAAAAGACTATGATACACTTTTTATAACTGCAAACGTTACACACCGCTTTTCACGTCTATAACTTGAAACATATCTCCGTTAGATTTCATTGGATCCATATCATCTTCTATGTAAGCATTTGTAGGCAAAATAGGCGGTTTAACTGAATAAAAAGGAAAAAAAAAAAAAGAAAGAAAGTTTGAAATGTTAAATGCAAATACAATTAACCCATTACTAACGGTAAGGGCTTTGTCCATATATAAGATTACTGAATCGGCTATTCTTATATGAATCCAAAATCTCATAATGCATTTGATGCAAAATAAATCGATTCCAATTCTGTAAATAAAAAATATAAATCATTTGATATTATATTTGTCCATCATTGCTTACTTGGCTTAAACTTATTAAGTTAACATTAGAGGATCGATCGGATAGAATTAATCCAAGAGCTGAAGCCTCTGGAACGGTGCGAAATGAACGCAAAAAATTGCTAGCTTGACAAGGTGTAGAAGCTGGATAACAAACGTTGATATTTATTATCTCAAAGCTATGCTAATAATCCGTTTCTATATACTCACCCGTACTCTTGTCCAACATATGAAACAGAAAACCCAATTCACAAGTTAAACAAAACTCTTTAGAGCAGCTATGTTCGATTAGTTTCTGCCTTAAAGGTTCTATAAAGTATAAGATTTGTAGCATCGCGTTGCAATAAGAGTTGGGTAGTGTAGCTTCTAAACCTGCAAAGCAAGTCTGATTGTGTTGTTCAAAATCGAAATCTTGCGTACCCAGCTTCGAGTACTTCAAGTCGACTTTCCGGTAACGTCGTGGTATAATTTTAACATTGTTATCGGATGATTTAACAACGCTAGTTAAATTATTGCCCGCCCCTGTGAAAAGTGTTAAGTAGAATAGATGTTAAAACTAAGCGCAGAGAGAAACGCAAGCAAGAGAGATTTCCTTCGACGCATACCCTGCCTTTATGGGCAGTTATGTGTTGATGAAGGCATTCCCGGTAATGTGATTTCACGTGATTTACCTGCACTTCCAGCATTAGGACATTCAGTTATATACGGTATTTGATTACGCGTCTGGGTGCGCGGATTGGGTGAATATCCAATCGGTCCTTGCATTTTCATGTTGTTCAAAACTTCCTGTTCTATTGGTTTCGGACGGCGATATTGATAACGCAATAGCTCGGCCGGCCAATCGGAGAAGTAACGTGTCCCCGTAACCAAGTGCGGCAAAACTATTGATGATAAGGGGAATGTGGTATCAGTAATAGGTACGATGGGTAATTGAGGTACTGGATCAGCAAATTCCGTATCACGAGAGAAAGCATTAAATTGTGGTTGGGGAGTATTTACCGCAGCTATAATACTTATATGACCAGATTGATCCCCGATTGCCATTACTTGCGACGAAGAGCTTATATCAAAACTTAGTACACACTGGCTACTGCTGTTATTAATGTTATACATTGAAACGCGTGGTTCACTTAACTCGACGGTATCGACTAACTGTACTTGGCCATAACTGGAGACCACGACTAAACGTGAAGATTGCGAGGGTAAAAATTTCAATAATTGTGGATCCACTAAAACTGGTATAGGCGAAACCAAGCGCAACATTCGCAAATCGTAGACCATCAAGAAACGATCAATTGCTAAAGTACTTTGACGTCCGCTATAACCACACGATATTAGGTAGTTGCCCTGAACGTCGAAATCAGACAGACTTCCCGTGTGAGTTTTGATCGTATGCTCAACGTGCAAAGAGTTCAAATCACGCAAAGTAACTGTACCAAATGGATCGCCGGCGAAAAGAAGACGAGAATTTTGTCGCAAAACTGTACAACCGGCAGAGCCAACATTTTCCTAAAAAAAAAGCAAGAAACACTTCTGTTAAACTTTGGTTAAAGCATTTTGTTTTTGCATTGTTTTGCCACGATGAATATAGACAGTATGCGGATCAGCATGCCTTGGTATTGATATCTGCTACATGTTAAAAGCTCTTGATATGTATGCGTTAGTATTTTGTACGTGCTTGTTGAGATCGTAAAATAGACTCGACATATGTGTACCTAGGTTCGAAATTTTGCGAATTCGAAAAAGGACATCACTACAGCCCCTATAGCTCTTAAAATTTTAGGGATCTCGGATGTGTATTTGTGGGTAATGTAAATGGAATGATAAAATTGTTCGACAATTTCCTTATGAGATGATATCATTCTACAAGAAAGCTCACCAAATTTGTTTCCTTTAAGCTTCTTAAATCAAAATCGATCATTTCTTCTTGTAGTCCGGCCATTATTAGGCGATGTGGTGACAATTGCTGCATGCAAACCATTTCCGTTAAATTTTTCGATCTAAAATTGATATTTCCTAAATTTAGTCTGCGAGGAGAACTAAAAGATAGCTTTACCTGTGCGTAAATTTGGGAATACCTCTCCGTATTTGATGTCTTAAAGAGGTTTGAGTTAAAACCAATATACCCGCATCCATTGTATCAATTTGCCGCACTATATCGCTGGCATGCACTTGAAATGAGGTATACTTTTGCAAGCTGCTACTAAAATAAGATGTAACATGACCCTAAAATATTTCATAAATTTAGCAAAATATAAACTTAAAAATCAATCGTCTTACTCCTTGGTTACCCATCCATAATAATTCTTCATAATCATCAAAAGCTACTGCCGAGACTCCATAATTCTCGCCTCCATCTGCTAATATAGGTACCAATTCCATGTAATCCGATTCACTGGAGGAACCTATGTTAAAGCCACCGAAATTTGGTGAATAATGGGCACTTGGACGTTGGCCACCTCCGTCATAGACATCTAAGCAATAAACGACAATAGATTTACGAAAGTTTCTGTATCTTTGGCCTCATACTTACTCAGCATATCAACAAAATCCATCTTGTGAAAATTATACCTTAGGATTTATCTTTTACACAATTTATTTAATTTATTTATTTATTTTTTTTTTAGATGTTGAGTTAAGATGGACCAAGCCAATAAATTTGAGGCTATATGTCCAGATTTATTCAATTTATTACATTGATTTTCCTTACGTTTTCTTTGAATATTCTTTGTTTGTTGATTTCGTGTTCGATAGCATTTTTTTTATATTTTATGTAAAGAAATATGTACAATTAATACTATTGATTTACAACTCTGTCTGCAAGTTTTAACTACAACTCTGCTTCTTTTTATGCTATGTAGGAAGATTCAAATCAAAGGCAAGTGATATAAAATTTTTCGTTTTCAGTGTGAAACACAGTGTAAAAATATATAATATTAAATAATTGCGAAATTCTTTCTAATTAGCAGTTAAGAATATCCAAAATCACATCCTTCTTGAGGACAAAGGCGAAGAGAGTTCAGAAATATGATACAAAATTAAGCTGGGTAGTCTTGACAAAAAGATCATTTTGCATGCTACAAGGACTTAAACAAAATATCTATCTCGAAACGGAACCATGCAAATTGCAAAAAAAGGGATTTTATTACATAACTTTATTTATTGTAAAATGTTTGGATCGCCAATGCGCTCGCGCAAACGCTCAATTAATAAAAAAATATCCGATGACCTATAGGATAATTAAACGTCTAATAACTAATAGGAGTAGTATGTTGTAGTATAGAACGAGATTGACTTTTGCTTTTTTAACGTACTCTACTAAGACGCTGAACGAGTTAGTTTCGATTTCCTTTTTTTGCTTAAAATACTTTTTTTTACTTCAGGTTTTGTACTGGAAACGCGTTGTTCGAAATTTCGTTCCTTCTCTTTGTTTTGACAATTTTTTGAAAATATTAGATATAATTTATTCAGTCATTTTATTCTTAAATGACATTGAATGATGTGCAGTACAAAATGCTTTCAACATATATTTTAGTTTAAATATACCTTTAGAACAATATGGCAGCGCGACTGCCCATTGTGTTGACACTTTGGAGTTTTTAACCCGAAAATGGAGAAGACGTCTCAGGGCGCGATACAGCGACGCGTTATTCCTATTTTGGGCTTGTACTTCAACTTTGTCGACTTTTCACAAAACCTTACGGGAATTGTCAAATCGTATGATTTTGGATATATACATACAAATAAAACAAAGAGAACACAACATATAAGAAGAAGTAAAGGCAATTATTTTAAATTTAAAAATTATTTATCTAATTTATGTTTACCTTACATTGATGTACAATTTTAATATGTTTAATACGTGGTTTCTAATTGGAGTTTATAGTACGCGTTATTTTGTAAGAAATGACAAACAAACATTAAAAACCATTTATCTTAAAGTCGAAACATATTCATCAAATTGTTTTTTAGAGAGCGATAGATTCCAAATTATGGATCATTTAGTACGCAAAAATGCATGAGCGTATATGCTTTCAATCTTCGTTATCACTAATACAATAAAAAAATTATTTACATTTTTATTAACTTTTTCATTGTTATATCTTTATAAAATTGTTTGCGTTTACAATATGGTAGCATTGTGTTTAGCATTTGGGATTTTTTAATCCGAAAAAGAAAACAAACCCCTCTTTGCGTTATCCCCCTAAATGCTTAAAAATGTATTTACAAATAGATAAAAGTAAACTTTCTAACAATCCGGCAACCATAGATGGTCACTTTTATCAATTGAATTATCGTGTACATTCCTTCAATTTTCTCTCCAAGTAATGATGAGCAAAACAATTCAATATTGCCATAAAAAATAGTTTGCAACACGAGAGCTAATTAAGATCATGTAAATAAGTAGAATTCATAGAAATTAACAATAATTTTAAATGGGTTTATAGTTAGTTGATGCTTAAGGAAAACATGCAAAATTTCTAAACGTAGTATTTTGAGGCAAAACAACAGCAAAAAAGAAAAGCTACGAAAGGAAAATTGTGTTTTGGTTGCTTGTATGACGGTCAATTCGTAAAGGATAGAAAAGAAAGAAGATAACAAATACTAAAAGAATAAAGAGAAACATGGATAATATTGCCAAGGTTGAACATCAAGAAGAGTGCAAGGAAATTTGTCGCGGCAATGAAGACGAGAAATATGAATCGTTACCGATATTGAACAAAGAGGATGGCAGCTCCATGTCGGACAGCAACATCGACAGCAACAGCTCCGATAGCAATTCAAGTAGCTATCAATTGAATGCGTTGCCTGATGAAATGTTGGAATTTATATTAACTTATTTGCCTCCTTACAAAGACTTAAAAAACTGTAGTCTAGTATGCAAACGTTGGCGTAGCATTGTAAAAAGTAAGTATCTCAGTTATGGCCATTTGATTTAATTTATTTATTAATTGTTTTAGATCTTATCAGACGATCAAAAATGAATCTACACAAAGGGTTAATTGATTTTCGTCTCCGATGGGAAATCTTTTCTCCACAGTCTGCTGGAACTTTAGAGTTGCGTAGCTGCATACCTAAAACATCTATGTACGTAATAGCAGGACGTTTTTCTCATTCGGCAGTACGTTATAGCAACTACATGTATGTGTTTGGTGGCGGCTCCTCATCGGATACCACATTTAATGATTTATGGCGCTTCGACTTGTCGAAAATGCATTGGGAACGTCCGTTTTCTATGGGCACGTATCCCTCACCTAAAGGTAGTGCTTCCATGGTATGTTGGCAGGAACAGTTGATACTATTCGGTGGGTGGCGTTATCCATCATTACATCCGCCTCATCAGCCGTGGTGTCTGTTTGATGAACTTCACTACTATGATTTAATTAAGAATCGTTGGACTGTAGCTATAACCACACATGGCCCACCACCGATGGCAGGTATTTGTATTTTATAAGTACATTGGAACTTTTAACAAAACATTGAACAAAATTCTGTCTAAACATAAAACATATTTTTTATCGATGGGGCCTAAAAAATAAGCTCGTGGGGTCCAAATTTGGTACCGTAAAAATCTATACACCTATAGTGGATCAAATTTTATCATGAATACAAATTCAGATGCTCTTGCCGTATAAGCCGGTAGTTTTCGTAGGCAAGGTTAATCGGTCCTTTCGATCCAAACTTTTCACATCGATTTAAAACGCCGCAACACTTTACTTAGTGATTTTTGTCGAGAAGTTTTGCAAACTCTAACAATTCTTTTCACAAAGTCCATGCGCCAAGGCAAGCCACTATACCGCATTTCATGCAAATATCTCAAAAAATGTGTTGAAAACAAAAAAAAAAGGAAATCCACAAGGACAGACAGAGAAACAAGCAGACAAACTTAAATCGATTCAAGAAATGATTCAGACTCGACCTTTAAAATAAGAAGAGGGGGCTATCTTAAGTTCTTCTGGATATACACGCATGTAAGCATATAATGTGTGGCATACTGTACCGCCGGTACAAAGAAATTTTTTTTTTTGAAGTTGAATGTTGAAAAAGGTTCAGTTCTCGTAGATTTTTTTTTCTTTCGTTTTAACACATTCCCTCCCATTGCAGGTCATTCAGCCTCTATACATGGTGACATAATGGTAATTTTTGGTGGCTATCAAATGGTGGACGGTGTGAATTTGAATTCAAATCAAGTTTGGTGCCTGGATTTGCATAAACAATATTGGTGGAGGCCGCGTTTAGCAGGCAACGTCACGCCGCCTCCACGTTATGGACAAATTCAATTAGTTCTAGACGACCATCACCTACTTATCGTTGGCGGTTGTGGTGGACCAAATAGCGTATTTTCGGATGCTTGGATTTTGGATATGTCCAGCGACTTATGGTTGTGGAAATCAGTGCCCGTACGCAATAAGAAATTTGCGGCTTCTCACATGTGGTGCAATCCAGCTTGCAAGATAGATTCTAAATTAGTTGTCCTTGGTCCAACGCCAAATATGCCACAAGATTTTCAACTCATGAGACAGGCTCGAATTCCTGTTGGTGGTGCGGCGGGAGCTCCAAATAATCGCAATCGACAATTGGAGAGGCAAAGATGGATTCCCGGTGAGGCTGGAAATGGGCAGGCTGCTCGGGGTTATGCATTACGTGTACCTGCTCCCAATCGTCCAATTAATTTCCAATTGGATGGTCTCAATATACCACTCGACGGTCCGGATGAACAATATTTAGCTCAGCGCAGAGCTATTCTCAACGATCATCAGCAAAATGCTAGCAACAATAACTTTGTCAACCAACATAATAACCGCAACAACAATGTGCAACCTCGTACAGGTAGTTTAAGAAATTTGCACAAGATCGCTTTACAACAAATGGAAGAGAAAAATCATAATAGACCTTCTTCATCCGGAGCCCAGCCTCGTTCTAACGGTGTAATTGCAGCTCGCACTAACAGTGAGTCCTCCTGCAATGGAGAGGAAGTAGAAAAAAAGAGAGATGATACTAAAAATTCCGATATGGAAGCAGCTAATCGTTTGCAGCGTAATTTATCTTTGCGATGTCGGGAAAATGAATCTTTCCTGCCCAAGCGATTCGATGAACTCTATGAAGATCCATTTCGCATGGCTGCCTTCAATGTGCAAAACCGTCCTCGTTCGCTGTCCAAAGATCACAACGAACGCATACGACGCATGGAAGAGAAAATGAATGCTTTGCGCAATTCACGACGCAATGCAGTTGCTGAGCAGAAACCTCTAAAAGAACCTTCACCGAAAAGAGCGAAGCGAAATGTTCTTTCATTGTTTGTCTGTGACCTCTCAAACGCGCTGTCCGAAGATCCGCACTTACAATGGGTGGAACATAAAAACTATGGAATTTTGCCAGGAGCACCAGAACGCCTAATTTTATCCACAATGGTGCCGGGAAATGGAGAACTAGTGCTTTTTGGTGGCGTACAAAAAGAAACGCTCTATGAAATGACACACCAAGTGTCAAATTCTGTCCATTTTTTGAGTGCACCAAAGGATATAGTTTAGAAAATGAATGGTTGTTATAATTTTGTTATGCGAACTATGTAGTATGAACGTAAGGCTCTGAATCTGAGATTTTTTATTTTTTGCAAATTTTGAAAAGACCGATAAATTATTGGTAAACTTTTAAGTAACAAATTATGTTCACGGAAATATAACAGTAATATGGCCGCACTATGTACTATGTAGCTAAAAATATATACAATTATCTAAGCTACCAGTTGATACTGATTATAAGCTAAAAATTTCATTATTTTTCTATTCATGATATGCAGCTTGGTTCTGAAAGAGTTTCATTGGCATTTGACCTAGCACACGCTTTCCCTTCAATTTTATTACTCAGCAATCGTTGTATCCCTGGTACAACACTGCCGTTTTATATGCCATGCTTGAAAGTTGGCAACTCTGGTAAAGAAAGTTCAAGTTATCTCCTTATGTTTTATGTGGCAACTCGATTTTTGAAGCATATACTAAACGATCGAATTCATATTAAAATTCGTTCCAAAAAAACGAACTACATCTATTTAATTTTTAAAAGGTATCGTTGAATCGTGGTTCGGAAAAACTTAAAACGTAAGGTTTTTGAAAATGAAAACTCCACCACAAAAGCGCAAACAGCAAACTGATGTACAAGCAGCTAGAGGTAGATTGAGAGGTGCTTTAAAAGACACCTTAGACACCTTACCCGCACAACAAGGTAGTAATGACGAAGCTGCTAGTAATGACGAAACGGAACGACGCCCAGTACCGCCCCAAAAACACGGTCAAAGGGGGCGACCACCTAAGTACTTGCAATCACTCCGCCACAATCCTGTGGCCAGCGTAACTCCACCATTAACACCAAGTAAGAAACGAAAGCGGGACTTATTGATAGCCAGCAGTCAAGCGGCACAAAAAATACAAGCCGAAAGTTTTGTGATGAAACTATTTGATCGCAGTTTGGATTTATCAAAATATTCCGAGCAAACGCCTTTGTATCCTATTTGCAGAGCTTGGATGGCAAATCAGCCTCGTAATCCTAGCATACGTAGTTTTCGGGAGAAACAATCACCTGCACCACCAGAGCGCAAAGATAATTGTGGCGAGATCTTATCGCAATTGAAATCTGGTGAGTTGAAGGAAGTGATTAGTATGCCGAAACCAAAGAAAGCCGACATACCTAAAATACCACCGCAAAATTTGTCCGCAAAATCGACGGAAATTGAAGAATTTGCGAAAGTGAATGATAAATTAAAAGACGCAAGTCAGGAAGAACTTTTAGTATATCATTTAAGCAATTGGAAACAAATTAAAAGAGGTTGGCAAAAGCACACACGTCATTACCAACAGAGGAACGACATGAATTTCTTGATTATCAAAGAACTCCTTAAACATTGATAGGTCAGAAGTAACTAGAAGTAAGGTATTAATAATAATAAAAAAATGCCATTGTCATTTTAGCTAGTTTGATTTCGATTTATAAAACGAACACTGAAGAGAAGTGAGTTTAAACAAAGTCGATTTAACTAACGTAGTTAAAGGCAAAAGAAAATTTATTAGTTGATCACTTCGATTTGATACATACTTTTTGAATAAATTAAAAGAAGTTAAGGATAAGTTTTGTAGATCTGCTCTCTCACATTTGCTTCCTTTTATTTCATTCTTAAAGCCAATAGCCTGTGTTGCTAGTGCTCAATGTCTTTTTTTTAGTCTAAGAATTCATTTCACTAGTCTAAAATTAAAATAATAATGATAATAATAATATTTCATTCTTAGGAATGCATACAAATCATATGACTTGCCGATTCCCACCTGTAAAAATCCCGCAAAGTCGAAATCTCATCCCGAAAATAGGAATAGGATGTGCAGATTAGATAAATAAGTTACAAATGTAAAATAAATTAGGCGTATTCCTTTTTCAGCGTTTTTGCCTTTTGTTTTATTTACGTGCATATATGCAAAACCATATGATTTACCAATTCCTTTAGTTTTCTAAAAGCCTGAAAAATTGAAACTCGGTCCCGAAAATGGGTATACCTCATTATTGTGTTAGCCCCTTCCTCGTCTTTTTCACGTTCTTAAGCATTAAATTCATTCTGCGAATTTTCACATGGAATTGGCAATGGTCACGAAGCTTAAGCGCTGTGAGTTTAATACACCTTCATGCTCGTTAATTTTCATTATATGCTTGCCGTTGAACGTAAATTATAACACCTAACTTGGTAATATTCGTTGTGCAGGCAACCCTGTTTTGGTTTTGTTTTTTTATTCAGTTTTTCGTCGGAACTATTGCATAGATATATTTTGCGGGCAAGATATTCTACTTAAAATATAAAATATTTATATAAACAAAATCCACATGTCTGAGTTCTAATTCTAATCATTTAATTTTCAACATATTGAAGTTAGTGAAAACTTTTCTAATAATACTTGGAAATATACTTGAACTGCGCTTTACGGGCTTTCATATTAGGATATTTTGTTTTGAAGGAAGAGATTTAATAATATCCAAATTTTTCCTTATCGTTTTTCAGTCGGTAAGTTTCTTCTTTTAATGTAATTTTTGATAAACAATTTACAATCTCGTAAACTGAATAGTTCAAGCGAAAGAAAACATCTTCAAATATTTGTTTGCGTCTAAAAGGAACAAGACAAAAGACATAATCAAGTTTTCATTTATATGAAGAGTGTAGTTTTACGCGTTTCGATGGGAAAAAATTCATATAAAATTAGCAGCAGTTTGATTGCCGATGTGCGCTCTCATGTTCTATCTCAAAGATTTGCTTGATAGTTTTTTCAAAGTTCGTGAAAGCATTACTGACTCCTAGGACTTACGAAATCCACATTCAATTGGCTTTCAAGTCCATTTTTGGCGTAGCGTATTCTATTTTCGTCTATTTCTAAGCTAATTACTATGATCCTTTCATATTTTACGCCATAGAACGTAATAAATTAGTTTTTTGAGAAAAATTTTTATCCGTAGTAATATCCACTCTCCAGCAATATTCAATATTGTTCTTACCAATTATTTTACTAGTCCTTAAAAGGATCGGTTGGGTACGCATTTTGTGAGCATTTTTTCAACACCCAGAACAAAGCTTCCGAGACTGCGTGAACGAGACATAGTACTGAGAAATGTCAACGTATGAATCGGTCAAACAATGTCCCTCTATCAATCCGGGAAATGTGTTGGTAATCATTTATTGGCGCCAAATTTAGTAAAAACATCATAAGTTCGTTTACACAAGAGAAATGATTGTAGTTGTATTCTTTGCTCATAAACTAAAACGGAAGCAATGAGGAAAATTCCAACTACTCCGATTTGTGTTTGTTACCATAAAAGTGGAGTGTTTGGATAATGCGGACAAAGCCCGAAATATTTTTCTTTGTTTCCTTTTTATTAAATTTAAGTGTAATGAGTGATTGTGTGCTTTTAATCTTTTCTTGTCTCCGTTCGTTTTATTACGTGTTAGAGTAAGTTTTAGTGTTATTCATTGGCTTTGTTAGCTAATTTTTGATTTATGTTCACCTTATGTAACCAAGAAGCGGTTCTTTAATATGCAATAATCCAAAAAATGAGGAGAGAGTTGAATCAATAAATTGAACCGTTGTAAGGGTCGACGATTTTCAAACTCGACATTGTTGACCACGCGCTCATACTTTCTTTCGTAATGTTAAAGCTTGAAGAATATCGAAAAATAAATAAAATTCAATTTTATTGTTCAGCGCAACAAAGCATTCATTGAAAGATTTACAATAAAATGACGTAACTTATTGTAAATAAAAAAAAAAGAAATGCTTGTAACTTGTGCTTGTGAGACTATTTCAATAAATGGAAACTCGCTTTTTGATGCACGCCAATATTTAACCCTGAAATTATAGGAGAGCCAAGATAAGAAGTTAGTTAATTTGAAAATGTCAGATCGCATTAAAAATGTTTTTGCCGATTTTTCAAACGAGAAGTCATATATAATGAATTTAAACATAAACCATTTCGCATTAATCGTGCTAGAGTGACTTGAGCTACAAAGCCTCTCAAAATGCCTATGTATGTCTTTCCTTAAATATGCTTTTGAAGTTGCAATTATTTGGAAAACTGTATCATAATTATTCAGACAAGTTATTAGTATGTATGGAAAATGATACTCCTTTTCATTTGTTTTAATTTTGTTGTTGTAATTGCCCTACACTTTTTGTTTGAAACGATCTCAACACCTAGAAGAAGGAGATTTGGTACCATGGTCCAATTTATCAATACATGTCCAATCTTTTATATGATGGTTGCAGGAATCGATGCAATGGCTTATGACAGTTCATGGCGTTAAAATAATTTAAATTTCATAAGTTTACCTTCGCAATTACTTATATCCTCATTGCTTCGGTACTTATTGTAATTAAAAGCTTTACCTTTTCCTTTCAGTGAAATACACTCCTACTGATCTTATTTTTAATACAGCATTTTAATAATACATCGCAGCTTGGGGATATTACCGACCCTTGTCCTTTTGTTTGCAATAGTCAAAATTGGGCATTAGAGACCCCATCGGATATATATATATTCTCCATTTAATTCTTTTCCTCAGAATTTAATCTCAAAATTTCCTAAATGAAATTTAGAATAAATGTCAGTTTCTCAATAGTTGTGAAGAATTTGCAATCATTCTCTGAAAAGGTTTTCAGCTTTTAGTCCAATAAATTAATGAAAAAAGATAGTTCAAAATTAAGGGCTTTATAAAGATAATAAATAAAATGAAAAGCAAGTAAGTCGTGACCGAAGCTTTTATACCCATCATCGTTGTTCTAAAAATGCCAAGAAAAATAAAAGAACTATGAAGTGGGAGCGGCTGAGTTTTTCTATTTTCAAAATAAATGTTTTCGTCGCATAGGAGTTTGTACGTTGTAGGCGTGAATTTTGAAAAAATTGACTCACTTCCAAAAGTCTTTTGCAAAATTTTTAGGCGATATCTCCACTAACGTGCTAATAGGACAATGTTTAGCACAAATACTACACAGTTGTTCAGACAGACATACCAATCAATAGACGGACATGTTTAGGTGCCTTCCGAATTTATAAAATTTGTGGAGTTTCCGAAGCTTGTTTCTGCGACTTATAAAGGTACTTGGAAAAAAAGTTAAATTTTGATACACCGTAATAATGGGTGGGTATGGACAATTTTTTCCGCTTTTTTCACATTCACACTTTTGCACATTTTGTACATTCAAAATTTTGCTCAAAAGGCTGATTTTTTATTGGCTGAAACATTTATTGCTCGGATTGCTCTTAGTTTACTTGATACGGTAGGCATGTCGTTTGACCGATTTGGCCCGTTTTCCATAACTTCCAATTTGTCTGGCACATTTCAAGTCGATAGCTTCATTGTTGCGACCAGGAGAATGTTTATAACAGACGGACGGACGGACAGACAGACAAGCTTAAACCGATCTACAATTTGATGCTCATCAAGGCTACACATACTTTATGTAGTCTCTGATGCTTGCTCCTGGACGCTGCAAACGTTTGTGAGACATTGACTACACCGCTCATCCATCCGTCTGACAGATGCATGCTTAAATTGATTTACAATTTGATTTTAGAATTGAAAATTTTGATGTTGATCAAGAACATAAGTCCGTAGTTTGCTTTCTCTTGGGCGTTGCAAACGTTACGACAAAATGAATATATCCTTCATTCTTCGGTAATGGGTATTAAAAATAAAAATGATCAACAATTTGTTCATAATAAGCACTTTCTGGGTTTAAGGAGAATACGCACAGAACGGATAAGCTTTACAAAAAGTAGCCGAAATTATAAATTCAACGTATACAGACGGACTCTAAAGCGAATATGACTAAATTTGTATTTTACATTCTAGGCATTGCAAAGAAAGGGACAAAGAGAGGAATTGGCATATAATAAATATATTTCTTATCTTGAGCGCTTTTCCTATAAACGTAAATGACCTAAATAAATCTACAAAATTTTCGCAAAATGTCTATGTATTAGGATTTTCAAAAGATTAAAATTACATTCATTCAATGATTAGAAAACTATAATAAAAACATATCCATGAACTAATACATACAACGTTCAAACACAGGTCGTAGATCTACTTCTGACTTAGTTATTGAACTCTACGAAAAGTTTATATGTGTGTGTACGTACATTTGACTACTGAGCGTATTTAATGAAATTTATTTACATTAGATGATATCATCGCGACTTTTTTGTTTTCATTGAGATATTCACATAATAATTTACACTTAAACCGCAATGTTGTAATTCATACCAATATATATATATATAATATTAATATATATATATATGTATATATATTAACAACATAAAAGGGCAGAGTAACGATAATCACTTCTCTGCTCTAATAATGAGTTTAAGGTGAGTAAAAAATTGTGTGTATAATAATAGTAAGCAAGAAATTAACCAAATTAACGACGTTCTCTATACTCGCAATCGACAATGTATATAACAATTGGTGGTGCACTATGGGTGCATTGAACATATTTGCGAAGTAAAGTCAACTTATTTTAATCATACGGCACATACGCTTCACATAGTATTGATGCCCCATTATTTTTGTCTGCCCTTGATGCTATTCGGTGGTTGCATGTATTTTAATAGTTTTTTTTTTCACTCGAAAAATTCGGTACAAAGTAAATTAATCGAAATATTTTCCATCATTTTCTACAATATTTTATCATATTTTCGGCGAAAAAACTTATAACGTTTAGGCAGCGTTTCAGTCATTGATCCATTTTCGCAATTTTTCAAATTCGCGGAGCTGCGTGCCAGCCAAATCATCCTGCATTGATCTGAACATGTACGTCATGTCTGATCAGCACACTGGGCGTGGCAGAACTTCCCATTCGTGCTGTACTAATGAATGCATCACCACTCTTGCAACAGAAGAGCAAAAAATGGTGGCATGTCACACTTTGGGATATGATGGAGCAAGATCGCCATAAGCTTCTGAATGTGTTCGATGGGCTTTGACAGCAGAATTCTTCAAATAAACAACAATCGAAACTGCAGTTTTGAGCGATTTGCGTCGGCATACGCTGAGTAATTCAATATTAAATGGAAGATTCTCAGCTTATGTAGGGAAAGGTCAAGACCATCGAATTTAATCGTTATGTACACTAGTATTATTTCCCATTTCTTGATCATTTTTATCTGCAAAAGTTGCCTATCAAAATACATGCAACCACCTAATAACAAAGGCAAACAATTAAATAAAAGAATCATTGAACTTTAAACACTGTTAGGTTGATTGAAAAGTAAAAAGTTAAAAGAGTAGAAATCTGATTGCTGTTTAAAGTCGAACATAGCTTAGCTTTGTATATAATAGTCAGATGTTAAGATGCTTAGCGGGGCTTGGTTGCGGGCAAAAGAAAAACAAACACTTTCATTCAGCTTAAACAGAATTCTCCTTTCATTCGATGTTTTTTCTTTTTTTTTTAAATAGATTATGTAATAAACACTGTAAATGTAACGTGCTATGTAAGCGAAATAATTTTAGAACATGTGTTCATATTCTTACTTCAATTGCACTACATTACCTTTCGAATGATCCAAGAATTTTTCCATTCCCCAATAGTTTATATATATATATATGTATATATATACACTCTTACTCAGGTCTTTTCTTTTTGAGTTCTTTCTGATGACCATAAACGTCTTGCTTTGCTTTCATTTTTCCTTCTACAAATTAAATATATTTTTCCTTCAAATAAAAATCAAATAGGAAAAGCGAGAAAAAATAAGTAAAAGTAAAGATTATATAAAAAAAAGAAAAAATTGCCTTAAAATAGTGTTTATAAAGGCAAAAAAATTCTGCTTTCGTTTTCAGCATTTCGAAGTCATTTGAAAGGGTACCGTTACAAAGGCAAACGACAAACATCATGGGTCAATTCATAGTTAAGTTGAAGCAGCCTTTGCAATTGTATAGCGATAGTGTGGCCAATATGCTCACCAATCGTCGTAAACGTAAAGCGAATGCCGACTCAACTAATTCAGACGACGAGCAAAATTTACGCGATTCGCAACCGCCAAAAAAGTAAGTACACAAGAAATAATAATAATCCTGGCAATATTCAATGAAAATATACTTTTTCTTCTGATGTATAGGAAAAAGCTGCTAAGCACCACTCAATACATATATCAGGCACTCTTTAAGGAGCAGAAAAATTCCGACATAGCAATAATGGCGCTAAGCAAAGTATGGAATTTGCATAAGGTCTACTTATCGCAAAGCCCGTATTTCTATAGTATGTTTAATGGCTCTTGGCGGGAATCTTGCCAAGATTTTGTTCACGTGAAAATCTTAGACGATAATATTACTTTAGAAGGTACTGAACGTTCATTTGTAATTCTTAGGAAATTGTTCTATCATCATTATCATTCATCATCATCATCATCATCTTTTCATATTTTTAGCCTTGGATGCCGTTTTCGGTTCTATGTATTCAGACGAAATTGAAATCGATGGTAAAAGTGTTATATCGATTTTAGCTACAGCGACTTTATTTCATTTAGATGGTGTGATTGACAAATGTTCCGAAGTAATGACCGAGACAATTAATGCTGACACTGTTATTACTTATTATGATGCTGCCTGTCAGTATGGGTGCCGTAGTGTTAAAAAGTCGACTTTTAATTGGTTGGAGATAAATTTGCTAAGCATTTATGCAAAATATTCGAATATTTTGAAACGTATTAGTATAGATTTAATGACTGCCCTAATATCTAGTCCAGATTTGTATGTAATGCAAACTGAATTCTCACTCTATACTATGCTGCGCACCTGGATTTACTTACGCTTACACCCGAATTACGATCCGGGAAATCCTCAAACGCAAGAGAGAGACCAGCAGCAACAACAGCAACAACAGCAACAACAGCAACAGCAACCACAACAACCAGCATTGGAAATAGTCGCTACCCTTACAGAAAATGGCAATAGTTCAGATGTTATACAATCATTCTTTTTGGATCGAAAAGAAACATCTTCATTTTTGGCTACGCCAGAGGGTCAACAGTATTTGATACCTTTTCAGGCTTTACGAACACAATATTTAATTAATCATCATTTAGATTTAAAAATTGTGTTAAATGATAATATAATTCCAAAAGATTGGGTACACAATCACGTGCTAACGCATTGGAATTCAATATTAAAAGTGGATCATTTACCAGAAGAAGGGTAAGTTCTAGTATTCTATATTTAGTGTAATCAATTTTCAAACGAACAGTGATTATTTATTTTACAATAGAGAAAATTATAAAAAATTTTTCAAAGTAATTTTATAAACTTTTCATAGCCTACACCAGTTGTTTGCTACACTATAACTATATTAAGTTTGTTGTGCAGTGCATGCGACATGCAGGACAAGGACACTTGACCCATCGTTTATTTTACCCATAGATTCAGAATCACTTTTTGCATCGATCTAAGCTTTCCTGTCCTGTTCTTTTTTGTGTTGTGTGCAATTTTTAAAATATTTTCATGAAATTCAGTACACCGACGTGTTTTGGGCTAAGGTCGAACGCTACTCAAAAGTGTTCAGATCGAATCATTTTTTCGACCACTCTCGATATAAAATCTTAAAAAGGTTTAAGATCTGTAGCCTGGCGCTGCAGTAAAAGTTGGATAGTGTAGATTCTGAAGGTGTTGTTCAAAATCGAAATTTTGGGTATCCAGCTTGGAGTACTTCATGTCTACGTGCAGTAACGTCGGGGTATCATTTTAACATTGTTATCGGATGATTTAACCACGATAGTTAAATTATTGTTCGCCCCTGCAAAATGTGTTAAGTAGAATAGATATTAAAATCGAAATATAAATGCGTAGTGAACTAGAAAACAAGGGACAGGGGAAAAAAAAGTTCTATTGTAGTAGTTATGGTAAGAGAGATTTTCTTCGAACCATACTCTGTCTTCATGGGCAGTTATATGTGTTGATAAGGATGCTCTCCGTAAGGTGGTTCCACATGATCTACATGTACTTCCTGCATTATCGCATTCGGTTATGAACAGCATTCGATTAGGCATCTGAGTGCATGTATTGGGTGAATATCCAATTGGTGTCTGGATTTTTGTATTTTTCAATTCTTCCTGTTGCAGGATGGGTGTACTAAAACTGTTATAGAGTAAACCGAACGCAACTTTCGCATAATGTAGTTATTTCGGGAAAATAAGTGCAGAAAGTATCTGTAAATTTTTCAGTTTTTTATCGTAATTTTTGAGACTAACAATCCAAACAGCAAATAAAAAAAAATATACATATATATATATATATATATATGTATATTTATATATATGTATATTTATATGTAGTTCACTTGTACTTTTCCATTAGGGCCAAGCACGGCATTCAGCCAATTTATCTTCGTTAGTAACCACTAATAACATTTTCTTTTTTTTTTTCTCTTCTTTTCTTAGTCCGCAGAATCTTAGCGCCGAGAAATTTAATGAAAATTGTATGAGATGCGGCCGTATACTCTTGGATCCCGGATATCAGAAATGGCGTTGGACTGGCTTTCAATTCGGTTTAGATTTAATAATTGTGTGCAATTCACGCGTACTAAGCATACGTCGACATCATCGTAATGAACATGAACGTTTGCTGAGCTTACAAGTTAAACGTCAATTTATGATACGGTCAGGAAAAAAATTTCTAATATACTTGCAAGCGAATTTAATTAATCTATTTTTCTATAACAGAGCTTCAATTACTTCGATAAATTCGCAGCGTCAGCCCATATTTACGCAAAGGTCTGAGATAACATCTTTGTGTTTGGAAAAAAATGAAGAGGTTGTTTTGATGACAATGGATGCTAAACTTGTGCACCCGTTGCTGATAGCAGTAAATTTACTGGTGGTTCCGCCAACACCGCAAACCTTTAAAGAGAACATTTTACTGAACGAAGAACTGGTAAACTCTTCGCCCATTTCTGAGATAGGAGCAAATTGTGAACGACCTTTAACACCACCAAACAGCCCGCATTGTGAATCTGCTATCTGCATTGTACCTGCAACGCCGCCCACTGCTTTCGCACCACAAAACACAAGACGATCTGTCTCGGCCGCATCATCCGCTTCAACCGTTTCGATTGGCTCGGCTTCTTCATTTTCTTCTAACGATTATATGTAAAACGGTAAATGAAAACGCTACTACCATATATGTGTTTCAATTTTGTTTGTTTTCCATTCGATCTGGGTGATAGGAAGACAAACACAAGTCTATTACATATAATATAATAATGAGTTTGATTCCAAGATGATGTTAAATATATAAAATATTTTTACATATATATATATATATATATATATATATATATACATATATATTTTCGTACGGACGGCTTTCTGCTTGTTTTAATAAGAAAAAACTCTGCTTAGTTGTTTACCTACCTTAACAATTAATTTTTTCATATTTTTTTTAAATTTAGAAAATTTTTGTAATTTCTGAAATTAAGTTTAAAATGCCCACACCTTTTTTTTACACTTTTTGTACACTAACGCCCAATTGATTGGTCATCGAATCTTTATTTAAAAATTCGTTATTAGATTTTTAAGCTATTTCTTCTTGCGTTTTACAGGCAAAAAAAAAAAAATAAATAAAAATAAAAAAAATTAGTAAAGGAAATTAACTTCTTTTATAATATTATGACTCGTCTGAAATTAATTGAATGTGCATTTTCCGATGTATTTCTTCTTATGGAATAAAATATGAAGTCTCTTTAAAAGTAAAAGAATTTAAAATGAAAGCACAAACCTATTATTTTATAGTGAAAGAAAAAAAAAATAAACTTGAAAAAATCTTTCCGATTTGTTTTTATAAAACATATTTTTGACCTCTAATGTTTATAGCTTTACATGTTGGGAGATATAACAATTTTTTTTTTTTTTAATTTTTGATTAATTAGCACAGATTGCAGAAAACACGTTTATAAAAAAAGAACATTTTGCTTTATAAAATTATTAATTAAATTATTTACCATCGTAGACAACAATGTAGATTTGTAGGCCAAGAGAGAGAAAGAGAGAGAGAGAGAGAGAACATTAAAATCCAAAAAAAATATATCTATATATGTATACTTACTCTCAGGCATATTTCTGATATCGGATACGTTGGAAAAGTATTGTGTAAGATATGCGCGGACACGAAAAGAAGAACAATATGTTTTAATTACATACATACTACATACTTATAAAGATGATTGGTTATAGGATAGGGAAGTGGTTGCGGAAGAAGATCAACTTGTGCAACGGAAATCCTTTTACATACCTTTTACACCCATTAGATGGAACTTTCCAAGTGTATCATTGCATTTTATCCGCCTGAGTGGCCGAAGACGAGGAATCTCGACTAGCAACTCATTGGTGGTGGGTTCGAGTCTCAAGTGCAGTAGAGTTTTTAATAAAAGCCGATAGCCTTAGATGCTAGTGCGTCAAGAGTTTAGTCTTAGAATTTATTTATCTAGCGAAATTAATAATAATAATAATATTGCATTTACACCAATAAAGCGATCGGCTTCCCGTTTCAAACATAGACAAGAAAAACCTTCTTAGCAATGTTTCTGCGGACCATAATCGGTAAATTCTTTTTCTTAACATGTAGAGGATACATTTTGCATATTTCCCTTAAGTTTTTGTATTTTCACAGTATAAATTTGTACACAGTGGAAATAACACCGGAATGCATTAGTTGTGCCGTGTAGGACCTCGGTGCAGTATAGTGGCTTTTTGCCTTATCAGTCTCATCCACAACTACTAATTTGACATCCTTAAAATGGGAAATTACTCTCCTGTCCTAAGCTCTAAGGACAGCTAAATTATCTCTATGCATTAAATAAATATGATCGGGTAAAAGTACAAGTGCGAGGACAAGTACCCGTGGCCACAAACCTTATTTTACTGACATCAAAATTTGCAGATGCGGATTCATTGATCTTATCTCTAGTGCCGCATATTATTTATTTTTCAAAGAAAAGCAACAAAGATAATTTATTTTGCAAACATTAAACACGAATTTAATAGAAAACTACAAATAATTATTCAGAAATTTATTAAATATTTAAATGTTAAGTTTTTTTATATTGACGGCTTAAAACCGTTGCAATAGTCAAATTATTTTTTTTTTTTTTTTTTTTTTAACAAATGTTCTAACAATACATTACTTAAGGTGGTCATAATAATACTTTATTGTTATTATACCCACTACTATTGAAAAGGAAACGATGGCTTTTGACTTTTGAAATCTACAAATATGTTATTAGAAAGGTGTTAAAGGTAGATAGAGAGGGCATTTTAGGGAAAGGGACGTTACCACAGTGTGTGTGTGATTGTGGCGATTTTTATATTGCTATCTGTCTGTCGGAGATTCTATTGCTACTAGTTGAAAGATGTCGGTTCACAGGGATAATTGAATTAAATTATACACATACACACACATACAACTCGGTCATGTTGTGCCGTTTCGAGTAGGTACAGAAATCGATTAAACTGCATTATATCAACATCATAACCAAAGGCTTGTGCGAAATTTCCGGATGATCGCATACACAGACGTGGAACTTCCCTCACAAAGCACGAAATTAAAGTTTCATCCATTTTAGTTTACTCGAAGAAGGAAAATCGCCATAAACTGATTTCAGCTATCAATTTTCTTTTATGAGATAAGTAGTGGGCAATAACAGGCATCCTTAGAGGATTAAAAGTTTCTTACTATTATATTTATTTTTTTGTTTCATTTTAATAATAAAATAATTCCGGAAAGTAGGTTTCATATATGGGTTTGTCCTGATTGTTATTATTATTGACATTTTGCGTAGCTTTATTATCAAGAGCCAATGAACTGAATAGATCGTTTAAACGATTTTGTAGGACATCGTGCTGTGGAATAAACAAAAAAAAAAAAAAAAAAAAAAAGAAAAAACTTCTTTAATACATATGGATAGAATTAATGCGCTAAGGTGATGAATAAAGACTTGTGTGATAATGCTATGCGAAAATTGGCATTTCCAACTGGAAGGAGTAAAAAAGAAAAAACAAAAAAGAACAAAGTTTCCTTCTATACAGCATTGGATGGGTGTGGCAGTTCTCTTATTTTTGCCAAGTACTATAGAATCATCGCTAGAATACATCTGGATGCATTTATCTGTCGTAGTTAATGAGTAATGAATAAAAATCCCAAACCATTGTTTTGGAAGAGGGAACAGCCTTCAGTTTTTGTTACATTGCGGGCGTATTTCTTAACTGATTTTGCCAATTTTCAATAGCAATTTGCTTACGGAAGTCTACCTGCACACATCCGCATAGACGGACTAGCAGACATATTAGCTCCTAAGCGCTGTTCAATGCACCCCCCCCATTACACTCCCAAATCTTGGCGGTGGATTTTAAAATATTTGAAATTCGAATTTTCGATAGGGCCATCATTGAGCAAACAATCTCACTTGATGATAATTTTTCTTTCTAAAAGAAGTAAGTTCTTTAAATATCTTCTCAAAAAGAACGTAGCCTTGGCGAGAGAAGACGCCCTTAGCAACTAATTAGAAAGAATAGGTTTTCATTAAATTCTGTTGAATTGCTGTAATTGCGTATGGGGAAGAAATTCTGCAACGTTGCTCTGCGAAGGAATTCTATTGCTTACCTTTGGTTCGGTTCGCTTCATCAGCTCTTCAAAATTGCTTTCGCGGAAAGCGCGTACAATTTGTTTTTGTTTTTCTTGCATTTCCTTTTTCATCGCCTCGGACGGTTCGGCCAAATAACGTTTCATAGCGTCAACTGTATATTCAGGTGCTAATGCCTTCTGTGGAAAATATTTTTGTGAAAAACTTCAAGAAGAACGCAATTCGAAATACTTGCCTTGGCTACACCTGGCGAACTGCTAATGCTATCGTTATCTCCATTATATGTTGTTAAATCGGTTGAACTGTTGCGTTGGGTCATTTGATTGCTAACTGATTCGACCCAAGAATGACGATGACTGGGATTGTCTTTTTGATTTAGAGTATATGGCACGCCCGATTGCAAGCGATTAAAGTCCATGCCAGCATTTTGCAAGCATTCGGCTAAAGCTATTTTATCTATAGACAAATGGGGCAAATTGAGATTGAATTTGGTAGTGCTTGGCTTGTTATTCGGTTCCATTATTGAAGGAAGAAAATGTCCAGCATCTTCTTTTCGTGCTTCGATTATTTTTTGCGCATATTCCAGCAAATTTGTGATGCCAGTAACACGAGCCGCCAGGGTCAACAAGGCTATAGCTATAGCGTGCAAACAACATTTATGCAAATCGCTAAGATCTTCAGCGATAACGGCCACTTGTTGTATGCTGAAATCAAATCATTTCACACAATATTGTTTTAATGATTCTTAAATTCCGAACTCACACTTACCCCAAAATAAATAGAAGAAACTCTTGAACTGTTTCGCCACAAGCCATTTCTACTAGCAACAAAGCTGCAGTATTATAGCTTGAGGTTAACGAGTCCACTTTGTCCGACAAAGCCAAACTATCAATTAAAGCCTGCATGATATTCGCTCCATATTTGTGTGTGAAAATTATATCCGAACGTGATGGTGGCTCCTGTGATAAGGCCGCGTATGGTTTAACGCTGACCATGCTTAGAACCTTTTCGTTTTGATGACGATCGAGCAAAGCTTGAAAGATTTTCATAACGATTATACGAGTTGGATCATGAGGAGCTCGGGCCATTTTCAGTAGAGGTTGCAAAAAACTTGCAGGGAATGCTTTTTCAAACGAAACTGTATTATACTGAGTTCCGACCTTCAGTAGAGATTTCAACAAGATATTCTGTAGCATTTGGTCACCTTTACTTTTCTTGGTCAAATCTGGTACGGTATTCATTATGAATAACATTATCTCAATTTTTTGATAATCCGGATGATGATTGGCAAATTCACCCAAAGCATTAATCAAAGCCTCTTGATATTGCGATTCTTCGGGTGTTATTTCTGTGGTAGTGCCAACACTAGTCTTTAAATGTGTTAGCAAGTTATTTATAATATCCAAGGCTGAAGGGCCGACACTTTCACCGGCCGCTATGGCTATAATTTTCGATAGAACAACTGCTAGAGAAGTGCGCGTCTTCGGCGAAGATTTGAAATTGTTATCTAAATGTTGCATGAGAGTTTCGACCACTGTATAAGAATACTGCGGCTGTATTGATATCATAACAATACGAAATGTATGAATGGCAAAAGTATTAGGAACCCATAATTCATGTCGGTCCAAGTGACTGTGGGAGATACATTTTCAATTAAGTTTTCAAATAAGTGGAAAGACGACAACTTACGTTAACAAAGGTTTTAAAACACTTCTTATATGGCCGAAAGAAGCGCGACCGACCAATTCACGTAGAACTTCCTCGGCCAAAGCAGGTGGTGTAACTTGGGTGGCATCTTCTACTGGAGTCAAGTCGCCAGACTAAAAAGAAGAATAATTAATACATTTAGTTTTTTCTTTCTTAGAATCATTTTTCGGTAAAGATCGGAGTTGGATTCCTCTATTCTATATCTCACGCACTGTCACTCACATATAGAAACAATGATGATTACTATCGTCACGTTTGATGTTTGCATTTGATTTGATTGGCTTCGAATCGTAGTTATTTTGATACCCAGCACTGTTTTTTTCCAAAATATATGTAACACCCAAAAGAAAGCTTCAGGGACCCTATAAAGTATATATAGTATATATTCTTAAGCAGCGTGAATTTCTGAATTGATTTAATCATGTCCGATTGTCTGTGTGGTGTGTGTTGTTGGCAATCTACTGGTCCGCAAAATAAAGATATTGACTTCAACTTTGGCAGAAACATTGGAAGTTTCTTTACGCAGGTTGGTATTGAAAATGGGCTAAATTCGTCGAAGCAGAAGCGCGCAGTGAAGTGTAAAGTGAACATAACTCCGTTTTTCTTAACAAAAATTTGTGATTTTTTGCTCTCTTGTTACTTGGAAATTTTCTACAATTACTTTACGAAACTGTCCACTGTCTACTCTTTACGTGCAAAAATGGAAAAGATTGGCCATGCCCACACAAAGTTACAAGCGATTAAATTTTGTTTTTTTCATTTTCTTGAGTTTTTATACCTATTTATCATAAGGCAAACGGGAGAGAGAGAATGTTTAAAACTATTTTATACACTCCTGAAATGAAGATATATTATCTGCCTAAAGATGGGGTTCACTTTAAAATAAATACGATAGACGCCGCGATTACTTATGAGGTCTTAATAATATGAGCGATGTGGGTGTCAAATAAAAGATCTTGGAGAGTAGAATGCGAAAAGCATAGTGGTGAGTATGCGTGATTCGGCTCCAGCCAAATATAAATTTTTGACTTGTTTATTTATTGCATTTTCAGACAAGACACCGGCATAGGCATCGATATTTGAATCGCAAAATAGATGCAAAGCATAGGAAACAAAGTAAATAATCAAACAAGTGATATATAAAACGAGATAAATATTTTTAGTTTGAGAAAATGTCAAGAGAGAGATATAGATTAGAAATGTTTTTGTTGCTTTACACAGCATTACAAAATAATTCAAAGAAATTTAGGTTAACCTTAATGGAAGCGAAAGAAACGAAAGATATTAGAAACAGAGTTAAACAATGTTTAATAAATCTAATGTTCCTACTTGCTAACTCGATATTTTTCTTTTCATATGAATTATGGATTTTTCTTTTATTTGTGCCGACTCATTTTTTTAGGATTTCCATTACAGACTTTTGATAATCTTTTCACGCGATAGCGTTAGTATTTTTTCCGATATCTTCCGTCGGACTTTTCAAAGAGATACCTCAACAGCCTTAAGATTAAATCTTATATTGGAGGCTGATCGATATCGAATAGGAGAATCCGATCTCAGAAAAAAAAAATAAATTTAGATATTACAAAAGTTTATATAAATAAAAATTAATTTAAAAGTGTATTGTAGGAAAATGTAAGATACTTTGGATGCCCATCACCAAAAGCATTATTTAAACATTTTTGATTGTAGAAGGAAAGAAACAATTTTGATATACTGGCAAACATCTTAGGGAATAAAATGAAATGATTAATAGTGCAAATCTTTTTCATCTGGCCACACGTGCAACGTATATCAACATTGTTTTGAATATTGCGGAAGGAAAATTCTGCGTCATCAACAAAAGTTAGGTAAAAGGGGAGATGAGGAACGTAGAGACTTCGCAACCGAATTGTCTAAGGGCATTGTTAAAGCACATGGAATTCCAAGGTGATGGACATTGTAAGTATGTAAAATGTAGCAAATTAAAGAAAAAAATTAAGTGCTTAACAAAATCATTTCAATTTTAAATATAAAAATATTTTTATTACCACCGACATATTTTTCTTCACAAACATAACGTTAACATCAAACTTTTTTTATGTGTTCGTGTGTTCATGTTCGCATATTATTTAAAATAAAGGTAAACAATTTGGTTCATTATTGTGGCTCATTTGTTAGTGTGTGCGCAGTGATAAAGAAAAACAAAAAAAAAAAAAAAAAATATATATATATATATATATAAATACATATTGGTGTATATCAAAATATATTAAAAATTTATGAAAACTAAAAAAAAATCTTGACAAACGGAACAAAAATCTTTAGTGAAATGTAACTCAACTCACCTGCATATTGAATAACAGGGAAGGTACAATCTTTTCCATGTGCTGTTTCTCCCAAATATTCTCCACCAAATCATCGGATACCGTTTTACGTATAACACCTTGCAATCCTTTAATGCCAGCTAATCGGATATTGTCACGGAGCTCAGTGTTGTCATTGTTACCATGGCACATAGAAGAGAATTTCGATATGAAGAAATCATAGCGACGATGATAGGAGGGTGTGTCTTCGTTAATGTTGGCAAATTTGACAAACTGCAAAAGTGAGGGGATAATATAAAGTGTGAAGGTTAAGGTTAAAGTCGTAAAGACAAAACTAATTAAAAAAGGCCTGAAATGTATTTTCGCCTTGGGACGAATCTTTGCTCAAGCAAATACCTAACAACTTCCACTTTCTTTTTTTATTATTAATTACTTAATTGCAATTTAGTAATTAGTTAGTGCAAGTTCTGTTACCTGAATTTCTAGTTTCCGCTAATAGGTAATTTTGTGGAAATATTTATAGACGAGTCGCAGACTCGTCTACCGTCAATCATGGAGTTTCTAATATTGATTTAACTTTCCGGTATTACAAAACGACCGAAAGTCAGCATATTCCCATTCTTATGTTTGATAAGATTTTTTCGATATTGATAACATCAATACGAAAATGTTAAGGAAATCATTTGAAGGCTATTTATAAAAAGCTTTGCTTTTATACACACATGGGGTTTCTTTTATCACGTTTTTAATCCTATTAAGAAAAGTTTTTTTGGAAATAAACTTAATTGTCTAACAAAGTGTTCAAAAGTCTTGTAAATTATAAACATTTTCATAAATGAAAATTAATTGATTATATTCCGGAAACGATTCTATGAACGCTTCACATGATACCTACATAGAGAGCGTACAAAGCGAAGCTAATTATGCTGCTGATCTTGTCTATCTATTGAACTTAATTGGCAGACATGTATGACGTCTGGAATATTTAGGTGCGTTCTATTTTGAAGTTTAAAAGGGTCTCCCTACTTAGCAGTTTTGGTGAGGTGAACAAGCGGTTAGGAGATCTGACTTGATTACATTGTTTATATTGTCTATTTCTCGATCTTTGAAATTTTTTCGCAAACCTCTTAAATCTATGCTTTGATGCGGAAAAAGAAATTTCGACGGTGATTTAAAGCAACTTGCGTAAGGGTGGGTAGGTAATTTAATACTCACTGAATTGGTAGCCAATATTTGCAATGTGGGATTTGAATCTTCTAGCAATTTTTGTACCATCCTTAAAAATGATTCCACGAATAGATTTAAAGTTGTCTGGGCATGACAAGCTTGCAGCAAGATATCCATGGCTTCCATGGCAATTTCCACAAATCTAAAATTTTATGGTGTTTTAAGAATTTCTCTAAAACATTTCAAATTAAACTTTTTATGCGTCTCACCTGTAACGTTTACGATTTATATCTTTTGAGGCCTTTTGATATAAATACTCGCCAATACGGTCCAATTTATCGGGGGAACTTAACGAATAGAATGTTAGTTTTTCCATATTCGATTTTACAAGACCATCTTCTGGATTAACCGGAAAAATATTATCGACCAGCCGTTTGTAACGGGGACGTAGCGCCGAACAGCACCCGCAACAACCTGTAGGTAGAAAATATGGTTGAGAATACCAACAACAACAGTAACACGGTGTCTGAGATATTGTCGACGGTCGAGGTACGACAGTACGCATGCATGCATAGCTGCATAGAATATATGACCACGATAAATTCGCGCAATTCATCATAAGGGTGGTGATAGCGTTTATTACTGATGTTAACGTTTTACTTGTTTGATAGCCGTATCGTTACTAAAAATTGTTAAAATAAAGTGCAGCTTGTTTACCTATTCTTGTCTGCGGTTCATTCATATATACACACGCGTATATAGTTTCATAGTTATAAAATAAAAGGTAATGATTCTGCTATCTAACGACCTTTTGCGAATATTTATATCAACGTACTTTGAAGTCAGACAACGACGATTAAGTTAGTCAATCATTCATAACAAGTAATAAATACAACAAAGCCAATTTTAAGCTTGAAAAAATTTATAAGAAAGTATGTGTAAATCCCTTAAGGAATTTTGTGTTGTTATTCTTTAGAAAAAAGTGTCATAATTTGCCGCATTATCATCAACAAGCAGCCATTGCCTTTTTACTTTCTTTTTGATTAGTAAGTCCTTTTTTCTGTGATGCTTCTAAGCTAATCTTATCAAAAATTCAGAACTATTTGTGTTATTATAAGGAGTGTTCATAAATTTTATTTATTATTTTTCTTAAACGTATGCACTTGTTATATTTATGACACGTATTGATTACGTTTTAATAATCACCTACCCCACATGATTGAAACTTAATTATTTTAATTGATTTTTAAAAGCAATTTAATACGATTTTTAACATATATAGCGTTAATTCTAACTATTATTAAGTCACGATAAATTGTGCTGGTAAGCAAAACAGCAGCTAAATCTAAATAAAAAAAAAAGAGAGTAATTTTCAGTGCTGTCAAGTTCTTGTACAAATAGAGTTGCTGCAGTGTTTCAAAAACTAACTGCATTTGATAAATACTTTTGTTGTTTAACTTCTTTTTTTTATTAATATTATTTATACATTTCTTATTATTTATTATGAATGAAAAACCAATGCATTTGTTTCTAAAGTACCGAATATAACTTGAAATTGCTCTAAGCAACTTGTAATAACCGCTTCTATTTTTTATGACATCTCTGTTTTTGGAAGTCAAAGTTATTACCGATTGATTGTTTTTAAATTGATTAAATTAATTACTTGCATTTCGGTTGAAAACAAACGGAAAAACTAAATTTGAAATGATGAAGTCAGTTTTTATGCTGTCTTTGACATGTTTAGCGTATTAATTAAATAGAAAAAAAGATAAAACTAATTTCGTCACAAATAAATATTAAATTAAGCGAAAAGGCAAAAATTGAAGGAAAAATTCACCAAATAATTTAAAGTGAGACTGAGCAATTATTGCAAAAGAATTTATAACAGGTTATTGGAGATGTAGGTCCTTACGTGAAAATCCTCCCTCCAAATGAAAAAAGAGCTGATGAAGGCAAATGGATTTGTTAGGCGAATAGTAATAATTACGAATATAATATGTAAAGACATTAAAATGAATCGCATTCTAAGATTACACTTGGAATCGATGAGATAAATAAGATAAATATAAATGAAGCAAAATGACTTAGTGTTTGTGAGGTACATAGGAAACCTCAACTATACATAAGCGAAGATCTATTGTTTTAGATGCTTGTTGCTCTGCCTTTATTTCTTAATCTAATTTCTTAATAGCCTTTGATGAACCTTTTTGGAGAAACATTAGGCGTGAAATCCTCCGATAATTTTCCTATTTTCATAATATTTTTACTTGTTTGGAAGGCAGCTCCTGGATTGATTCTAATTTGCCGCTCCTTCCTATTGCCATTTTTCCACTACGACTTGTTTGAACCGTTTCAGCGTTCGTTTTGAAAACTGGTCTGAGACTATTTTTTTCTGATCATGAGCATTCGAAGAAAACACGACAAATGATACTCCCGCCCTTCGATGGAATATATAATAGTTGCAATAGCTTCACTTTAAAACTTTATTCATTAAATCCATACTCTTTGCTTACGTCCATAGGTAAAATTAAAATTATCCTTCGAAATCGGAAAAACACTTTCTTCTCCTAAGCATCGTTTCCTGGAAATGTTAGCTGGAAGTTAATAATCACAAAATAAGTTAAGCTATTGATACGATGATGAGCCAACTGAGGAGATACAAATGCAGATGATGACAAACTTTTAGATAAACATTGTTTGGATTATATTTTTCATTTACACTTCCCTTTGAAGGCATACTTACATCCGGGATCTGTGCATTTTTGTACAAAAGTATCAAAGAGTTCGGGCAATTCAAATCCCGAATCGAAACAGCAACTTATTAAAGCCATTTTACATTCTTTTAAAACAATTTTAACAGCAAACAAGAAAAAAAATTTATTTTAAATTATAACGTGAAAGCATTTACATTACTCGGCAGTTTTTTCTTTTTTAATTTTCTTTTAAGTTTGTTAAGTAATTTGTATGAAAACAAACATAAGCGACCTTGAACTTATCATTAAAATGTAAATGATGTATGAAAATCTGCCCGCACGGATAAATTTACAAATAGTTTTGTTTTTCGTGTTGGAACAATTGTTGATTTGAAAGCTTTATTACGAAAATAAATGTGTAATAAATATATAAAAAGTTCTTTCTGCCCTTTTCTTGTACTTGTGCGTGTAACATTTTTGTTTTTGGGTATGGAGTTAGCTTCACGAGCACATAACAAGCTTTTTAAGTATTCGGTGTTTATTTTCACTTTGGCTGTGTCCAATTTATGTTTTATTTTTTTTTCTTTTCTTTTGCTTGCTTTTTTATGTATTGACCTGGGTTCACTTCATTCATTCATTCATTCATATATTCAATCACTCACGTGTATCGAAACATAATTCACTTTTGTTGTGAACTTATATTTTCATATATATATATATATACATATGTATGTATGTAAAATTCGAAGAACAGTATACATACATAGGCGCTTTATAAGAAAAATGTACGCAATAATTTTACTAATTTTCAAATTTTTTTTATATTAAATTTTTATTTGTAAACATTTTTTTTTTATGTTTTATTAAACCTTAACATTATGAAATATTTATAAAAAAAAAAAGTTTTTTTAAACACACTTTGTTACTGCTGTTTTATATAACACACACTTTTCTCGCTAATCATTTTCACGATGCTTTACTTATCTTATTTCAAATTTTTATTATTGACCTCAATCGCATTCTTTTTGAGTTTTATAATTTGTATAAAGTTTTTTTCTTTCTATTAATTTTATTGAAAATATTTTCGGTTTTGTGTTGGCAAAGCAAAGAATTGTTACTAAAGTATCTACCTTTCATTACCTTTACTTTTGCGTTGTTATACATAAAACATTTGTAAGGCTTCAAGTCAGTTCTTTGGAGCTTTCGCGGAGCTTTTCATTTTAAGGGCTATACAGAAATCTTAATACCTTTTTGCAAAGCAGAGAATAAAGTCTAATAGCGAAAAACACGGAGAGTAGCAAAGAACAAACCAAATTGCGAAATTATTCGAGAAGCGGTAAGAATGTAAGTGAACCTTTACAACAACATATTCGTTGCATTACTGTGATCGAAAACGAAATGAAAGATGGCTTGAGGTTCAGGAATCATCCTAACATGCTCTGCCAACACAAGTTTCAAAATGCTGAGTTCCAAAGTTTAATCAACGAAGGATAGAGAGCACTGTTCTAGATTTTTTTTGGCAAAGAAAACACAAAAAAAGAGGAATAAAAAAAAAAAAGTTTTTTTATTTAACCATGAAACTCAGCAAAAATAAGTTAACACACGCATTCAGTTGACTCTTGGAAGTAAATCTCATGCTAATTATTACTAAGGAAGAAGAAAAACAAGTGATGACAAAAAAGAGGGAGGAATAAATTTCATGTACATAAGAGAGCCAAAAAAGAAAAAAAAAAAAAGAAGAAAGAAGAAAAGCATATACACTCATGGCCGGTAAAGACCCAGATTACGAGTGAACCCCTAAGTTATTGCGAAACATGCAGAAGCTTGACAACCAATAACCGCAAACAACATCAGTTGATTTTCACATCAGCGTTAGATGCTAAGATTGCAAGTTAGCTTATGGCATAGGCAAATCGGGCGTATTAAGAAAGATAGAATTTGATAGACTTTAAAGAGTCCGATATTGAGATGTCAGTGATGGTCAGACTAACAGAAGCAATGTAGACAGAGAAAGAAGCGGGTCCTAACCCAAAATCTCAAGGACAAATAGGGAAAACTGCTTTTGAATGGATTCTATTGAAGGTGCATAACAACTGTAGGCAGGAGACTACACACCCGCCGAGGCATACTCAAGTGTTGTCATGTATAGCCTTTTTCTAGTGTAAGGATCTTTAAGCTCTTTGGATTACCTCTTAATGAAACCTGCCGCTGACCTAGCTTTATTTAAAGAAAGCTCAATGTGCAAATTAAAAAGAAATTTTTGGTCGAATAGAACCGACAGATCAATGAACGAATCTACATTTTCCATCTTTGGTGAATCGATGAAACACTCAGTATTGAATGAATTCTTCCTTGAGAAGAAAAGCTTTTTGCATTTTAATTTCATAAAATTTAATGAATTTAGGCCAATTTGAAGCTGATACGGATGCGATTCCAAAGAGAAAGAAGAAAACAATTCAACATCATCAACGTGCATTAGGATGTGGGTTGATTTAATCACCGTCAGACATCATAGGAAATTCTTCCGAAGTGATGGAGTTAAACAGAATCCTGAATGATCTGTCATGAACAAGGCTAAGTATTAAAGAACGCGCCAAAGCTTTGGCGTCTGAAGATCAATAAGTTATGGTTAACGAAGTCATCCAGCCAGTATATATGACATGTGTTCGAGAGCCATCAGAAAAAGCCTTGAAAACATGCCAAGTAAACTCGAAGAGACTCGTAACAGTTGACCTTCCGCCGAGTAACAGTCCGTGGATAAATAAAAAAAAGCATAGTTTAAGCATCGGATAGTGATAATAAGTAGTGCTATGCACTAAAAGGATCCACTCTTCTAGCATCGAGCAGTTTGTCTCAAGAAAATACGACTGTACGTTGCATGATCGCTATTTTGATTATAAGGTCATCTCAGTAATATATATATAGATTAGTTATTGTGGAGTCTCCTAGCTCAATTACTCTTACCCGGGCAATTATATACCGTTACGTTTTTCGTGTTACCAGCCAAACATTCAGCCAACTTTTAAATGCATATGATTATTGGTAGGGAAAAAGGGAAACGATACTATTTTTGCTCTTAGTAATAAGAATAAAAGGCCGAAAGTTCGAAACCATCTAAAAATGTGCCTCGTTTCGTGAAGAGCCGTCATTGGCTCGGTTGGGGGAATTGCAGACGATATGTCTTTAATTCTATTTGGGATTGAACGAAGATATTATTGGAACAAGTAAGAGAGCTCAAGAAGCTATAGGAAAATTTGTTCTTAGCATATGAAGATGCATTTTACATTTGATACGAACGGTTAGTAAAAGTTAGATGTGGTATTTTACATGCTTTTACATCTTACACTATTTGCGATTGGGATAAGGAATGACTTAAAAAAGCCTTACCCTTTATTACGAAAGTCAGTAAATACTAAATCGGTTTCTGAATAGATTTTTCCCTTGTCTCTTGAATCTATCTATCAATTTATTTCTTTCTAACGATTAAAAATGTGAATGAACTAATTGATCGATAATTTAGGCGGCTGTTAGCAAATCTGATCTAAGCCCTAATATCGAATTGGCAAAGGCTATACAACTTTGAATAGAGTAGTGACTCGTAATGAATGCTTTAATAAACACGATCTATTTTCGATGTTATATAAGCGTCGCGTTCGGATCGTTAAATTATTAAGTGGTAATATTGATTTCCCGAAATACTTCTTTAGGCCCTTTATCTTCATAAAGCTTAGTCAATGTAAATATAATATCATTACGACCAATGGTTAATAAGAAATTTGGAAGAATTGCTACAATTTATCTGATCATCTTCATAGAAATTTAACCTCCTTTGAATGAAAGAAGTCTTGGATTATTTGCACACAGTTGGACCGAGTTCCTATCCGTTGCGGTAGCAACTGAATAAATAAAAATGAACGGTTTTTCAAGAGATTGATTAAGGACGATAGACAAAGGCTTAGGTGCGACGATGAGGCGTGGTTGTAGACGAATGAATTTGCACAAACGGTAACCAAGTTGATTGGCGCCAAACAAGAAAGTACGTTAGTTTTGATAGGATCTAAAAAAATGCTCCGCTTTTCTGCCAGCAAATAAGACATTTTAGGAGACAATTTGAAGCAAAGCACGTTGGTATTATTTGTCAATAGGAAAAGTGTTGTCATAAATCAGGAGATAATGTCAAACGACACTATATATTTTTGATGATTAGGCAGAAACTTAGGGAGCTTGGCTTGATGTGTCCAACGACTTTGTTCGAGTAGTTTCTGTAAAACCGATTTCACAGATTGTGAAACGGTGATTGGTTCACTTTCCAGGCAAGAAGTATCATCAAGATGACATAATCGTCCCACTAGAGAAGGAGCAAATGGTTAAACTGGCATGCATTTGCTTTAATGAACTTCGCTTAAGTGGGTTGAAATTCTGATGAAGAAAAGCGAAAATTTTTATTTTTGTTTACCATAACAACTTTCCGGGATATGGATGGCTAACGTAAAAATAGTATGAAGCAATTCATCTTCAAGAGGCTACGATCAAATTTCATAGAAAAATATGTCGATCTAAAACATAAAAATTCGTGGATGGACAGGTGGACACACAAGCTTAAATTGATTCAGAAAATGCTTATGATCGATATGTTAAAAGGCGAATCAATTTTTAGTACTAAGGTAAGGTAGTTAGGAACATCTACATAATCTACCATCTACTTAATATATCTCGTGTAGGGTCTAAACCACAATCCCACTGTACGTATAAAGGAAACGATACGTTTAGCTAACAGTATTCTTTATTAGAACAGTTTCTTTAATCGTAGTCTAAAAAAATGTCTCTCTTCTACTTATTGGGCTTAATGTCTATAGCAAAAATCAATATTATATATATGTGCGAATAAAAAAAGAAGAGAAAAAAAAAAAATCTTATAAAAAAAGGGTACATTCAACCAACAAATTTTGATTAAGAAATTCTCGCACATACTTAGCGTATACATATCGCGTACCTTTTAGTATAAAAATATCATCACCATTTTGTTGTTATTGTTGTTGTTGTTGTTATTATTGATGTTATCGCTTGCATTGAATAATATAATAATAACGTTAATGATGACGTTATAAACATATTATATATGCATGCGTGGAAGTAAGGAGACGATCGTGTGTAGACTCATAGCTATTAAAATTCCAAACATATACTCGATTGACGAAAAAAGAAAACCAATTGTTCTTAATCAAGGAGACCTTTTGCTTTAAATTATTCTCTTTACATAAACACATATACTTATTTAAATATTAATGTTGATAACCAAAAATATATTAAAAAAAAAAAAAAAAAATATATATATATATATATATATATAAAAAGTTCATAAATTAAAAAGTGATGAGAACGAGGACAAGTAAGAAAAATTAAAATTTTTGAACTCACGTTGCAAACAAAAGGCGCTGAGGAGATTTTATAAGCTTTCTACACTTAATTTGATTAACCGTTTGCCGTTTGCACGATTTCAACTTACAAAAAAAAAAAAAAAACAAAGACAGTTTTTTCTAATATTTGGTTTTTATTATTTAGTTGATGACTCATTTCGTTCGTTTTGGTTCACGCAATAAAAGTCACTTGCATTAGTATTCAGCATTCAAATCCAAATTCAAGTAACTAGTTTTTTATAGCATTATGTAATAATTTGTTGCTGATAGAGTTGTTGTTGTTGTTGTTGTTGTTGTAGTATTAGTTTTATTTATTTATTTTTTTTTAACATCTGACTTTGGGATTTTCTACTTTCCACCGAGGGATGAGGGTGTATTAGATTTGTCCTTTCTTTCGTAGCATTGACTAATATGCGTCGAAGATTTCATCAAGTATATTAATACTTTATTCTCTTCCTTCGCCTCCGTTAGCAAAAAGATGATTATTAGGATATTTGCTACAACTATATATGTAAATATGCCCGTACCCTTGGGAACCTTATGGGGCCCCGCCAACTTCTTTGGTTCGGAGCATCATACTGTGTCCGATGTTATAAAGTGCTCGCCAAACACTTGGTATCTGATTCGGTAGTTGGATTCACATTCACATGGAATATGATGGGACATCTCACTCGTGCGTTGCTAGAATCTGCATAAATTGGTACTGAAGATACCCATGTTTTTCAGGTGGTACCTGTGGCACCAGTGTGATCCGCGTGACCAAGCGTAGATCGCTTTTTGCTTGCCGCTGTCCTGGCTATTACTTCCAATGGCAATCTTAGTGCGCTATCAGTCTGTTACTATGTTTTCTTGGTGCGCCACAAAAAAGTTCAGAATCTAACATCGTTTCTCGGACAGCCCTGTTAACTAGACAGTCAAATATTTCATTGCCCTTAAGCCTCAAATGGTCAGGCACCCATATTAGCTGCACATTATTGTGTTTGTTCAATGCTTGAAGGCCCTCCAAGACAAGCTTGGATGTTATTATTTGCCCTTTATGGCGGCCCTTTTACTTATTTTAACGTAATAATTTTTCATTTTGTTTAATAAGAAAAAGCAAAGACAACAACCAATGTCACAGATAGAGCAGCATGTGAAAAAATTTATATACATATAGAGAATTAACTTAATCGTTAACCGCCTTAGTTAAAGATCACTTTTTGATGGGAAAGAACAACGTTACGATTCAGTATTGTCTTAAAAGCTCTTAAGGCTTGTCAAATGTTATTTTAAACGGAGTGGCACGGACAATAAGGCTAAAGGCATTGAATGCCCAAAAAAAAATTTTCTCAAAATTATTATCGTTACGCGACATTTAAAAGCTATCACTATTTTGCATATGAATTTGAGCATAAGAGAATTGTTTTCCTAAGGGAACGATGCCGCCATGTTATAAGTCAAAGCCTACAAAAATTTGCAAAATTTGCATGCATTGAACTTGGAATTGCTGCCACGCCCAAGCTCATTCAATCGTATGGTTTATTTATGGTTGCAAAAGTGAAGACTTGATAGGCAAATTTATAGCGGGACAATTCAAAATAAGTGGGAAGTCTCCCACTCGTGACAATGAACTGAAAACTTGGTAAAATTTTTTATCAGGTTAAGCTTCTGATGATCAAACAGCTAATATGCTTGTCTCACTGATAGGTAGAAACTTTTAAAAAAATTTGCAATTATTGTATTTTGATTGGGTGCCTAAAATTCGTCATAAGATGAATGTAATTAGTTCTCTTTTTATACCCATCGCGGATGGATGAGGGGTATATTCACTTTGTCAAAACGTTTGTAACGTCTAGAAGGAAGCATCAGAGAGTATATACACTCTTGATCAGCTTGATATTCTAAATCGATTTAATCAGGTCCGTCTGTCCGGCTGTCCATCTGTGTAATGTCTGTTGTTAAAACATTCTCCTGGCCGCAAATATGAAGCTATCGATTTGAAATGTGGCAGAAACATTGGAAGTTCTTTCACACGCCCACAGCACCACGTAAAATGAGAACACCTCTGTTTTTCAAAACGAATGAAAATTTGGTTTTTTCCTCATTACTCCGAAACTATAGCGGGTAAATGTACGAAAACTTCAACGTGTATTCTATGGGTGACGCTGTAGCATTTGTGCACAAAAATGGAAAAAATTGACCACCTTTATCCAGTATTATGGTATGCCAAAATTAAATTTTTTTTACAATTCCCTCATAAAGTGTAGAAACAAGCTTCAAAAATCTCACCAAGTATACAATATACTTGGCTAGTTTCAAATTCGGAATGCATTTAAACATGTCTGGTTCTTCGTCTGTCCATCCGTCTGCCTGCGTATATGTGTAGTATTTGTCCCTATAGCCTACAAATTTGCAAAAGATTGTTAAACTGAGCTAAAACTTTCCAAAGGACACGCCTACAACGCTCACATACTTATACGACAAATCTTTTTATTTTGAATATAGAAAAAATCAACTGCTCCCATTTTCTTTTACTCCTCTTGCCTTTTTCGCGGTAAACAGTGACGGGCATAAAAAATTCGGTTCCGACCGAATTTAATTTTCTTACTTGTTTTTTCTTTGTTTGGCAAATAAGTCACCATCGTGTTATATTAACCAAAAAAAAAAAACACAAAAAAAAAAAAAGGAAAAAATTATAAACTAGTTACAATTAAGCAAAATCTGCAAATCAAAACATTTGTCCACCAACTAGAGAAAATTCAATTAAATTATTTATATTGCTATACGTATATACATACCCTAATGGCGGTATAGGGGTGTAAAACTTTGCAAGCAAGGCAGCGTAAACTTTTGTTTTGTTAAACACGTGCAAATTATGTTTACACATGTACATGTGCGTTTGTATCGAAGTTGTTTTTCGTATGTTTTAATTTTTTTTTCTTTCATTTTTTTTTTTGATAAGCACGTATTGTGGCAAAGCGTTCCCAATAGCCAGAATAAGCCTTCAAAACCCCTATTAAATATTATATATATATATTCTTACGAAATTCCGAGTCGATCTAGCCAAGTTTGTCCCTCTATGTGTATCTGCATTTGCTCCTTTCCTTAAAATAAATGATCGGATTCAAATCCGGTAAAAACATTGAAGGCTCTTGTAAACATGTTAAAAATAGGACAAATCTCCCCAAAGATGCCTCTTTATTACAATATTAGTTAAGAGCATATCTCTGTTTTCACGAGTTTTGCAATGACAAGAATGTTCTCGCAAATTCTACAGGTCACCCATTATCCGACCTGTGCAAGATCCAAAAATGGTGGATGTAAAGTGCTTGACTCTTATTGTATTATTATTTAGTGATTCCTCTCTAGCTGCCTCTTAGTGGAATTCTAGCGGTCATAAAAGAAGGTACAGAAAGCAGACAATTGGAACACAATATCTTAGGTTATGTCCGCAGAAGGCAATAAGTAAGAAAATTAACTGTTATCCTCATTGCGTCAAAGTCAATTGTTAGTCCATACATGGAAATTTTCTTACCGGCGGTAAGCATTAATTATTGTTGTCTGACTGTACCGCCATATATATATATATACATATATATCATTCAATTTATTTCTCTGATTTTATATCGCCATCATCATCAATATTCCTTTCATTAGAAATTTTTTGCACATATTCACCTTTTCATGATGCTTCCATGGGCAAGTGAATGAAGGTAACGGTAACAGTTGTTTCCTTTAAAAAGTTTCAAAAGATTTTAACAAATAAAAGTTGCAAGAGGCTTGCTGTGAACATATATGGTTTTGTATGCTGCAGGATATTTTAAAAAGTGCAATAATAAAATACAACAAAACCGAAAGTTATAACCGTCCGCAAAGGTTGTTGTGCTTCCATTCATGCCTCTGACCAAATTCATCATTGATCGTTTCTTTGCAACAGGGTCGTCGTATATCTTCGACTATCACTCCGTGAAGCAAAGCAAACGTTTCGCTTTATTTATTGACTAATGCTTATGAAACCTCGGCCTGGGTGTAAAAAAAGAAGAAAGAACCAGTAACAGAGCAGGTAAGTGGAAGAGTAATATAAAAGAAAGTAACGTATAACACAACCATATTTTTTTTGTCAACTCTACGTTCTATGGATAGATTAAAGCGGGCCTTCCCGCCTAGATTAGCAATTTAAGATCTTTTTTATAACTCTATAAATATGTGTGCGGAGGAGATCGCCTGAAGGAAGTTAGTTATTCTAGACCATGAGATTTAGGTCAGTCTGAAGCGCCGATGGACCGACCGTTAAGAGAATTAAAATATAGAAATCATCTGTATACACACGAATCTTGTTATACTGGATACTCGCAGGGAGATCGTTAGATTTAATATAAGCAAAACAGGATGTAAATGGCTGTCTTCAAGGACCATAAGGAAAAGAATACCTTATATGAGAAGTGCGATTTGCGAGGGAGTGCGAGGGAGAGAGAGAGAGATAGGCGATTCAGGATGATCATAAGATAGTCCTTCCGAATGCGATTCTGGGTTTCTCTCAGGCTGCTCGTAAAATATGACAAAACAATAACTACTTTTTGCCTGTCATAGACTGGCAGAAATCACACCAAAATCGTCGAACAAATATCGTAGATGAGCGAGATTCGGTTGAAAGCCCGCCAATAAGAGCTATAAGCCATACTGAACTAAATCTTGACCAAATTTTTTCACATACGTGTCTTTTTACTTGTTAAAAAATATTTTCATATAACACAGTCGTCGTCATTGAGAAAATTTTCAACAATTTCTATATTTTGCTTTTCTTAACAAACTTATTTTTCACTCGATTGATATATTTGTTATTCATTTATAATATTTGTAGAATACTATCTGCGAAATAAAAAAAAATAAATTTATTTTTGGCAGAGAATACGACGTAGAAATAACCAAAAATTTTAAGGAATAATTATATTTACAAAAAGAAATAATTTGATATAATTGATATCGCAAACCCTCTTCTCTACGTAAGTGAATATAATGGAAATTAAAAGTTAAGGGAATGATAATTAAAATTATCTTAACATTAGCAACCCAATGGATTCCGCATCTTCATTTATTGATGACGAGCTCTCAACAGGGACTTTTGATTATATGCAAGAACGAGAACAAACACAATTCGTTGGGGCGACATCGTTGACAGCAGTTTGTGGTCCAGGCGCCACGGCTTCGGTACGTACGCAATCCGTCCAGTCCGCATCTAATGGGGTAATACGAAGAGAACCGGAAGAGATTCGAACTGCTGTAGATATTGCGGAGCAGCCATTTAAAAAGCGAAAGCTAGACGATCTGACTGAAAGGCTTAGCGGTTTGTTTTCTTGTATGGTTTGCTCGAAGTTACCGGAGAGTTTCGTGTATCAATGCCGGCGTGGACATCTGATGTGCGCCGATTGTCTTTATCGTTTGTTTGCCGATGGTCGTTTACGCGACCAGCTTGCCACTTGTCCGAGTTGCCATGTCAACATATCCGAACATACAGTTGTGCGAAATATCGCTATTGAAAAGATACTCTCCGAGTTGCCTGGTGCACATCGACAATGCAATTTGGGACAACATCCTACTCATCGCTTGTATTCAAATTTTGGTTGTCAGACGCTCGGTCTACGGATTCAAGACATTTTCCTTGAATACAGATGCTTAGGCGGAACGAGCACTTTCTCTAACGACGAGATTGAAGACGAGATCAACGAATACGGTACACTATTCGATCCGTCTATATCGAACTATGAACGCTTTAATCAATTTCAAGAACATAACCAAGGATGAGAGAAATAATTAATATATCACTAGTTGTATTGAACCACGAAAATTGATTCACGATTAAAACTTACTCGTACTAATGAGTTCACACGTAAACTTTTCTTTAAGACTGCAAAATTTTCAGCTCGTAATGAAGGGAGTGGTAAAAATCACTAATAATGATAATCGGAGAGGATGCTCGCCTAATAATAAATGAGCTTAATTAAACTGAACCTTTTTTTTCTTTTCGAATAGTTGAAGGCCTTTCGACTACGCCGTCTACTTTTGTTTTTATTCTATTAAATATACAGCAAAAGCTCTTTATTCGCGGTTTCACTATTCGGGTATAAAAAAAAAAATTCGACCCAATTCCCATATTCGCGGCTATAAATTTCTTTATTCGCGTGTTTTTTGTGACTGATTCCGCAATTGTTTTGTTTTTGAGGTCGAAACTTATTTTAAAAAACTGAATTTAGACTTTAAGGCACTTCTAGTTTTGGACAATGCACCAGGTCATTCTCGCGAACTTGAAACTATGCACCCAAACATAAAAGTGATAATTTTATCTCCCAACAGGACGGCTTTGCTTCAATCTATGGGCCAAGGAATAATCCAGGCCTTTAAGCTCTATTACATTAGACGAACCTTCAAAATCATATTGAATAATATGATATGTACTCCTGATATGAATGCTATGGAATGCAGGAAGAAATTTGACGTAGCAAAATGCATCGTAAACATAAAAGAATCATTGAAAGAACTGAAGTCACACACATTGAAGTCATGCTGGAAAAAAACTGTGGCGGAAAATGACTGAAGAGTCTGTGCAAGTTCGTGCTTTGACCGCAAACATAGCCGAAATTGCGAATGGAATAGGGCGAGATGGGTTTGAACAGATAGATTCAGGTGACATTCAGGAATTGCTTGAATCGCAAGATGAAGATTTGACTGAAACCGACTTGGAGGAAATGTTAAATTCACCGCCCACTGCTGAAGAGGCTTCAACAAGCACTGGAAACGTAACATTTAATTTGAAAAGTTTTGGTCGTCTTAGGTTTAAGAATGGCAAATGAGCTTGGCGATTTCTTTATGAATATTGATTCGTCTATGGAACGACGAACATTGATTCGTCTAGTCGAACGAAGAGGCAAATTGCTAATGCGACTGCTGCTTATCAGTCTGTATTGAAGGAGCTTTTAAAGACTGCCAAGCAAGAGAAACTTACAAAATTCTTGAAGCCATTCCCTAAGCCTTAAGATAATTATTCAAAATGTTCAAAAACTTCAATTAAATTGATTTTTTTATATATTTGATTTTTTTTCTCGCAAAAGTGGCTAGAATAGTAGTACTTCTGCATTCTAATTGCTATGGAAACTTTGGATCAGCTGGGACAATTGTTGAACCCCCTCTCATATAATGCAAACTGATGTTTATTATATCATAATAGTATTTTAACATAAAAAGATTAACTGTTCTAGATTTGGATCATTACTGACTATTTTTTGGATCCTACCCTCGTAAGGATTTTCACGAAAACTAATATTTTGTAGAGCAGAAAAGTCTATGCTTTAATAGTGTGTTTGTGTGAAAATTGACCCAAAATAGTAGTTTCACACCAAAATGAACTCTACAAAAATTTGGGCCATTTACGTCTATTTTTGGATCTTGCTCTATGCAAGGATTAAACTTGCATTACATTACGTGGCGTTTTGGGCCCGATTCCCCCTAAATACGCACTTGAAAAATATGACTTTATAATGGAAACAAGATATAATTTTTGTGTTCTATAATAAAAATAAGAATTATGTTGGACAATATGGTGTAGGGTATTGAAAGATCGCCGTTGTCTGAGTATAATGTTCTTACTTGTTTCGCTTCTAGTTTATTGATTGGATTAGAGATACAAGCAGAATTGTGTTAGACAATGTGGTGTAGGGTATTTAAAGATCGGCCTTGCCCGACTATAATGTTCTTTTGATTTATTGATTGGATTGGAGATGCGAGCAGAGTTATTTAAAAAGGTTTCAAATAGCATTTATGTATTACAAAATGTTACACAACCCTGCAAAGGACATTTACAAGTCGGTAATGCGCAAGTACAAGTTGCAGATTTTTTCTAAGAAATGTAAATATGGAATGCAAGAGGTACAAGGGAATAGAAGAGTTTTCATATAAATGCTTTGGTATATTAAGTGATACAACATGCTTTATATGTCATAAATTATCCAAACTATCGACCTCTACTCTAAAATTCATGACATATGAAATATCTCACGTATCTGATGCAGCGATTTTTATTCAGAAGTCTCATGAACAGCATCTCCCCCCTTATTGGTGTAGGTGGTGTATGTACACATGTAAAATGAATGAATGAATAGTTGGTGGCGGTGGTGGTGGTGTTGGTAGTGGTGGTGAAAAGCTCTTCGAAAAACACCTGTTCAAATTAAAATGTTAATAGAAAATATATATACAAAATTAAGCTTTTTTTTTTTGGATGCTTTAAAAAAAAAAAAAAAATAAATCATTTTTTTTTTTTCTTTGTTTTTTTATGAAAAAGTCAATAAAATGAGCAACTTACATACATACAAATAAATGGAATGAAAAATTTTCAAGATGTGAGCGAAAAAAAAAAAAAAACATGTAGGCAAGCATTGTGTGCATCCGAACTCTCTAAGCAGAGTTAAAAACCGTGAGGTTTATACCATATTTTTAATCTGTAACTAAAGCATAATTGCGAAAAAAATGTCAAGAATGTTTGGGCGATCAGGTTTCGCCTGTTTAGAGCTATGCATGAATGTTTGGTGATTGTTGTTAGTCTCTAACACATTACTTACTTACTCTCTTTACTTAACCGCCTACCGCTTATCGTCTTTTCTTCATTCAAAAAACGCAAAAATAATAAAAAAAAAAAAAAAAACTAAATAAAAAAAAATAAGAAAAAAACGCTGAGATATTCATTCTCAAATTTTCCAAGTGCTCTACGATCTGTGGTTTGTTTTGCTTTGCTTTTTTTTTTTATTTTTATTTTCTCTGCTGAAACACTTTAAATAATGCAGACAACAAAAGCAACGATAACAACAACAACAACAACAACAATAGTAACAACAACTTGATTTGATTTAATGACCGGCTTAAACTAACTGAGGTGAATTTCATTGAGTTATTGGCAAAAAAACTGCAAAAGCAACAAAAAAAAAAAAACCTAAACAGACAACAAGTACGAATTGTTTTGCAGTTGTTTACACAGAGTTCTTCTCTCGTTTTATGTATATGTATATGAGTGTGTTTGTATTGCTCCCACTTGTAAAATATACATATATGCATATATATATGTATATATGAAATTTTGTGATAATGGAGCAAAGCATGGTGAGTTGAGTATAAACCGCCAGTTAGCCAGCTAACCATTCCATGCTCCAAGCTTTGTCAGTCTCCATAAAGACGTGTTTGTTTTAACTTGTGTACGCGGTTGATGTGTTTGATTTAATAATAACAAAAGAAGCAAAAAAAAAAAAAAACAAAAAAGCAAAAAACAAATTGTGAGGCAGCAGATGAGTAAAATAATATAATTTTTTTTATTTGCAAACAAAATTAAAACTTGGCTTAAACGAGTTGTTGTTTAGAAAACGTGAACGAGCGGTGTATGCGTATCTTAGTGGGATTTTTAACTGACATAATACAAACAAATAAAAATGAAAAAAAATTTCAATTTTTCTTTTCTTTTTTTTTTTTTTCAACGAAAGTAAATAATATAATAATAAAAAGAAGTTAATATTTAATTTTAATAGAAACAAAAAAAAAACAAAAACTTATTCAACATTAATTAATTAAAAGAGAAAAAAACTATGCCTTAAAAACATATCTGTCAAAAGACTATTTGTGACGGCACGTTTCACGTTAAGAAACAACTTTGAACAAACTAATGTTAATAATGGATTTTATTTATTTATTCGTTTCTGTTTTTTTTTCGCGTCAGCATTAGTTCATAATTTATTTGATTACATTTGAATTGAATTGAATTGAATCGTATAACGAATAACGTTATAAATCTTCATTAAACTGGTTTTCATCAAGTAATAATAATAATAATAATAACAATAATAATATTAAATAAAAAAAAAACAATAAATAAAAAAAAAAAATAAATAAATAAAAAAGCGAAAAAGTCTTCCATTTTCCCAAGTGCCTTAGTGAGTTCAATTAAATAATGAAATGTGTTTAAATTTGTTGCTCTTTTTTTTTTTTTTGTCATTTACTTAACAATAGAATAAATTTTTCAAATTTCATTATCATTTATAACAAAAATTCGCGTAAATTTTCTCTTTCTTTAAGGTGAGTAGTATTTTGAAAATATTTATTGAAAATTTTGTTTTTCTTTTTAATTTTGTTATTAATTCATTGACTTTCTTTAACATAAATAACATCAACAATTTATTATTATTTATTAAAACATATTTAATGTTTTAACAGATTTTTAATATTTTCTTCAAATAACATTTTACTTCATCTTAATAAAGTAATCATCTCTTCTCGCATTCCATTTGAAATGCGGAACTTTGAAAACACTATAGATGTTAGGTAAGCGACAGCGCAAGTGAAGTT
>NW_023998422.1:8002706-8010947 GCF_014805625.2 Glossina fuscipes
ATATCTTCCTATCTCACTAACCCGTGATTATTTTTATTGTTACAATAATATTTCTAAATTTTGAATGTTACGACCATACGCTTACATAGTAGGGCACTCTTGTTTATTATTTTTAATGCCTATATAGCAGAGCAGGCTTATTTATATATCTATTATATATTCTTAAGAAGCAAGCATTATATGAGTTACGTTATTTCTATGCATTTTTTCAATTGAAAGATACTTACATCTACGTAGCATAGCCTGATGCCTGATTACAAGATTACAATATTAAATGTTGTTATAAAGAAACAAATTTCCATATAAAAGACAAGTGATATTTTTTAATTTCCGTTTGCCTTTAGAAATACCTCTAGGAAAGGGGGCAAGAAGATAAACAAAATATTACATAAACGACATATAAGCAAATTAACATTTATTTGTAATATTTGTACTCTATCCCACGTGTAGTGTTGTTGTAGGCAACATTCAGAAGGACTTAAGATAGACCTATCTCTTATTACACCAATCTGCCCAGAAATATTTTTTTGTCTGTCCGTCCGTCAGTCCATTTTGTCGTGTTATATTGCAGCAATCTTTTGATGAATTTTACTACGCCGACGCTTTCTGTCTCAAGGCCGATCGCTATTGAAAATGGTTCGAATTGGATCACCTTTTCGGCAACTTCTCATATAATGCCTTATTTCGAAAAGACGATATGTGGATAACTCTAGAGTGGTGTAACGATTTTTATGGTAAGTCCGGTCCCCATTATAGTGTTCTGTTTGCTAATTAATAAATTGTTGAAATCGAACTGACTCAAAATATCGGTTAGGAAACAATGTCTTACTTTGACTTACAAAGATGTATTGCAAACCAGATTTAGTTGAAGCGAGCAGCATGTCGTTAGCTGCAAAGGCTAACGCGTAGAAGTTCGAATCGCCTATTCGAACTTCGATCTTATTTGGAAGACTATGCAGGAGCTTCGATTATACTGGATCACCTTATTTCACTCCTGGCTTGGGCATGATATTGTTAGACATGTAAGCGTCACAGACGATTACAGTGGACGAGCCTTTATAGTATTTAATCAAGTACTCGATCAGTTCTTCCGGTAAGCCGTTCGAGTATAAATGCTTTTTTCGAGAAAAAAACAAAGATCCCTTAAGACCTTTACACTCCTTTAAAACTCTTGGCTTCAATGCCTATATCCATAATGTCTCGTTATTTTATTATTTTCAAAGTGAACGAAGAAAATGGAATGCAGCTAATGAATGCGATGCATTGCTTGAATTATGAATGTTTCAAACATGTTTGATGACATTGAATCACGAAAGTGAGGAGGCATTTATTGATTTACGTCAAATATTTCTTTAAGACCTCGGCTGCGCATAATAAAGAAAGCGTTAAAGTTCTTAATAATAATGATAACCCGAGAGGATGTCTGCATAGTTTTACTGAACCTAATTTCCCTTTTTTTCCCTTCAAGTACTTGAATGCCTTGCATTGGACTAGCACCTAGACAAGATGCATCGTTTACTATTATTTAGCCTGAATAAAGGAATTGATTTGACGGGAAGCATTTTTTTGAAGAAAATGGAATCGTGTCTGATCGTTCTTGTTTTCCCACGAAATTTCGTCCGATCAGTCCGTTGGCTTTTCTAACTCTAAGTCGATTTACAAGTTCACCTATAAAATTGAAAAAGGTTAGGAAACTTTTTTGTAAAGAGGTCTGCTACGAAATTCTTCTATTCTTTGCTTTCCCGACTAAGACGATATCGTGTTGCACTTATGCAAAAAAGGTTCAATTTTTATGCGAAGAATTACGTTGCAGTTAGGTAATGCGAGATCGGCATGTCATGATGTCATTGGTCCTAAATATTCTCAGGATGTAATCGAAAAAATCATTGTTTTCTTTCTAAAATCCTGGTTACTTGTTGTTGTTGTGATAAAGTACCAAACAAAAAAAATTGATGACCACATTTAAACTGAGCATATAATGATAATATTGCAAAGGCAAATCAAGAAATTTGAAATGAATAAATAAAGTTGAATGGAATGAAGCTTGATCCTTGATGAATAGAAAAAGATTTGTTCTAAGCAAAATAAAAGTTCTCTCTTAACCCTAAATAAGAGTTCTCTGTAGCCCTTCTATAACTATTAATATCGTTAGTATTTTTATTTATTTTTTTTAATTTAAAAATTATTTGTAAGCGAATATGTGCTATATGATGTACGTGATGTTATTTCAATTTCAGTCAAGCAAGGTGTTGATAATTTAAATACTTATTTATTGCAAATAATTTTGTTCTGATAAAATTCGAGTCAATAAATATTTATAATAATCTATAGTGCATAATGTATTTTTTTTTTTTGTGTTTTTTTTGTAAACGACTTGTTGTTTATAAATTACAGATCGTATACGTGAGAGTCTTTAAAGATGTAAGAAAGTTTGTGCCCATTTTTTCTTCTTTTATTTTTTTTTTTTTTTTGATATTAAACTTAGTTAGTTAACCTGTTTTTCTTTAACAATATTGGAAGTTTTTTTTATAGTTTATAGTATGATGGGCAGTGTTTTGTTTTTGCAACTCATCTCATATAAAAATATTGCAAGGCACAATAAATATACACAATGCACTTTAAAGTAAAGTGGCTGCTACTTTCGAATTTCTTTTTATTTGACTTTTTCCAATACTTTTTCCTCTTCTTTTTGAAAGATTTTCTTTTTAGTCTTGATTTTTGTGTTAAACGTATACTCGCGCGCGATAGTCAGCTAAGTGAATGGTGCTTTTCCTTAACATGTATAAGGCATCGTATGACGGGTTGTCAAGATCGAATAACTTGCAAAACATAATTGATTATTGCCGGGTATACATATACATGCCTACGTTCTCCATCGCTCGGTTTAAGAGTTTGCCAGATTCTAAATTAACTTAATTCGAATTATTCTTTCTAATTAAATTTATTCAAGTCCTACACAATGCCCCTTTAAAAAGGACGAATGCGCGTCGAGCACGGGGAAATTTTACTAAAAGCTTATCAAAGTCATCCAGAAACGCTGTGGATTTTTTTTCATATTTGTTTTTCAAATCCACTAATAGTTCAGGGGATGAAGTTACCTATACACGTATAGCACGGTGACCATGCAAAACAAGTGCGGAAGGAGAGCAAGACAGGGATTGCGGTATTGTGAAAAACTCATGGAATGTCTGCTAATCCCGTAACGCGGTGATGTCCGTAAAGAAGTGAAGAAAGAGAAAAATAGATAAAGAGGTCGCAGCCTAATGGATTATGCCTACATCGACGGAGCATTCACTATAGCTGCGACCAAGACTGCCACACTGAGATTTGAATCCGCAACTCACTAACTTATTAGTCGTGATTCTTACCTACTCGGTTACTCGTGCGTTGAGGCGCTTGTTTAATAAAATACTATGGCAATCACATGACATTGCTTTGAGGCAACGTCCATCGAAGAAGTTTCGTTCTTCGTTCGTGATTATAACTTTCTTCCTTATTTTACTTGTTGTTTTATTTGCTTTTTACCTTTTGTTAAAAGAATCCTGATGTCTTGTTCGGTTAATTCCCACCGTATTAAATTTCTGTTCAAAGTATCTCTACCTTTATGGTTATGATTACTTAAAGTCTTTACAAAATTAAAATGAATTCAAGTGTTAAATTGGCAAAGATTTTTATTTCATATACACACATATATACAAAAATATATATGTATATATATATATATATATATATATGTTTTTTGATCATAAAAACCAGTAGCTTAAAATTAGTTGTGTATATGTTCTTCATTCTTCCTTTTCCTTTAACATTTAAAGACGCGATTTAAAGGGGCGGGGGGCATATACTGAATAACATAATTCAATCTATTTGCTGTTGTTGTCGACCAATATTAAATAAACGAACATTTTTAAACACTTATGAATATTTCATTAATAATAATGTATTAGTTAACGAATTTGCGGAAATTTTGAAGGTTGTAGTTAGTGTTCGATGTTATTAAGCTGCTAAACTATATAAGAAAATTATTAAAATTTATATTAAAAGCAAGCAATTTATTAAGCAGTGAGCAATTAAAGGCATAGATAATACATTTATGAATTACGTTTAACTTAATTACGTTGTAATTAATTTACTATCATGTGAAATATTTTTGTTTTTTTTTCTTCTTTCATTCTCATTTTTCATTTCATTGTCTCTATGGCTTTAACACCTGGTTGCCACGATTTCTGATCTGAGAAATGAATTTTTCAACACTTTTTTTTTGTGCTAAACAAAGGTTTTTTGCTTAAGTCTTTAAAATTCTTATTATATCGATCACCGAAGGGCGAAGATATATACATTTTGTCGAAACGTTTGCAACGCCTAGAAGAAAGCTTCAGAGATACGACAAAGTATATGTATATATCAGCATCAAATTCTCGAATCGATTTAAACATGTCCCTCCGTCCGTCTGTCCGTCTGTCCGTCTTGTGGCCGAAAAAATGAAGCTATCGATTGGAAATTTCGTAGAAACATCGGAAGTATTTGCCCGCTGATTAGTATTGAAAATGGGCCAAATCGGTCGAAAGGCACGCCTACAGTACTACATAAACTGAGAAAATCGATGTTTTTCAAAAGTAATAAAAAGTTTTTTTTTTTTATCACTTATAAACAAACACAACAAATAGATCTACAAAAATTTAAACTTATATTATCGGGGCGATGATGTAGTATTATTGACCACGCCTACTCGATTTTATAGAACCCCAAAAAGTATATATAAATTCTTGGCGAAATTCGGAATACAACTGAGCCTGTCTCCCTCTTCATCTGTCCGTCTGTCCGTTTGTCCAACAGTGTAGCATATGTGGTAAATAATGCCCCGTTAGCGAAAGTGAAGGTATCGCTTACAAATTTGCAAAAGAGTTTGAAAATGATCAAAACAAATCAAAGACCACGCCCACAACGCCCACACGTCTGAGAACAATTTGAAGTTGCCTTTCTCTTATTCGTTACCCATAAACTACAACTGATACACGGTATAAATTTCTTTAAAAATGGAATAATGGTGATGGGTATAAAAGATTCGGTCATTACTGAATATAATTTTCTTAGTGCTTTCAAAAGTTTTGCAATATTTGCAAACTAATTTAATTTTGTTAATTTTAATTGTTGCTTAAGCTAATAAAATTTTATCACAAGACTATAAACCAATAACGGCCACACAATAAATTCATGTTCAGATAAGTCTTGAGTGATTTGCAAGTGCATGATAAATCGCATTTTAAAGTTGATTGTTAACGTTAACGATAATGAGCATAAGGAAGTTGTCAAATTAATTAATAATTAATTCTTTCACAAATGGTATGGTTTCTCGTCATGTCTTTATCGAATTATTAATCTATCAACAGCCATTGATAGGTTGTCAAGCGAAACTAAAAAGTAAGAAAGAAAAATTAGTGTTCAGAGGTAAACATATTTTTTTTTTTTTTACAATTAATCGTAGAGTAATTATTTGAAAAAAAAAAAAAATATTTTAATTAAGAAAATTTCATTAATCATGGAACGAATTTTGATTACTTAAGACTTCAATGAAAGTAAAGTCCGTACACACATATATCGTTTTCTGTTTCACTTTGATAATGTCAATAACCTGAGTGGCATCGCTCAAACGTTTCTTTCACATCCTGCTATGCATAGTCCGCATGAAAAATGAAATAGTAGCCACCTATTTTTTGGTCGTTATTTCACAAAGCTTATGCTATTCTATTCAGGCTTTCTTTTTAATCATCATTTTAATGGAAAATAAATCGAAAGCCGGCCAAGACTGACCATAAAATACCCTACTTAATTGCATCTGTTACTGCCTACCTAAGAGAACTTTTATCATTTGTTATAGGTGTAGATTTGTTGCAACCTTTGTAAGGGGGGGTTGAGATCCGAAAGATGACTTAACTTCCCCCAAAGAAATGGTTTTCATCTATTTTCATGTCACTAGTTACTTACTTACACTTACCTGTTATAAGAACTCAACTCTTAGCAAGGATCGTCTCGAAGAAGGACGGATGTTCTTTGAAATTTACTTAGTAGAGTTATTATTTTTTATTTTGCAACTATTAAAAGTGCTCGGCCAAGCCCCCCCCGCCCCACCCACTGTCCTACATAATTGAAATAACGATTTTTCAAAGTGATTTGTCATATGCGAAATGGTCGAAAAAGCGATCCCATCCGAATCATTTTCAATAGCGTTCGCCCTTGGGTAGAGCCATGTCAATGTACCAAATTTCATCGAAATATCTCCTGCGATCTATAGGATGATCAAAAGGAAAATGGCGGAAGGACGGACAGACAAGCTTAACTCGGTTAGGGAAAATGCTTCTGAATCGATCGATATAACAAAACAAAACATCGGCACAAACTTAATATATCATTATACCAGAAGCAGTGTAGGACATAACCATGTTTTGGAAAGTGAGGATTGGAAATACTTCTATCCCAACTCAAATTGTCCACAAACACTGTATAAGCTTTCATCGATTAGTATTAAAACTTTTGATGAAGCGGTTACAGTAATTGTTGAAAAGGAATCTTCCAAGAAAACATTGAAAACATCAACCCACTGTCTCTCTCTATCATAATTCTGATAAATAATTTTATGAAATTTAAAACATTACCGGCTGTTTCTACTTAGTTTGCAAAATGTTGTAATTTTGTTTACGGAAAATTGACGGACGCATGCACAAACAAGCGCATTCGAAGATAATTCGATGGATTGTGTGATGGACAGACGGACAGATTTGCTGAATATGTAGACAATAAGTAGACAAACAATCTAGGCAGTGGACAGATCGATTAATCAAGGGAGAAGCAGACACATTCAGTTTGTAAAAATCACTTTGACCTGTTCCCGTTGCATCTCTCACCCAAGGCAAGTGAAGGTGAATATGTTTTACAAAAGTTTTAATAAATTTTATTAAATAATTTGTGCATGTGTCTTTAAGTACACTGAAATCCATAAATCTACCGAAATGATTGTTTTTTCTTCTTCTTCTTCTTCCTTTTCTTCTTTTTTCTTAAATAATACTCAACATACAAAATTTAATGGGACTTTTTTATTCACTTTTATTCCGTGCTTTTTCACTTTTTGTTCTTAAGTTTTTTAATAGAATTTTTTCATTCAAAAATACTTCTTTTTCTGTTTTTATATTCGTCTGGCTATTGTTATGGCGGCTAACGTGTTACAAAAGGTTCAAAAAAAAGCAAAAAGAAAAAAATTTAAAGATTTAATGAGCTCTTCCTTTGCCATCCTTTCTTTTTGCACCGTTTACGCACTCGGGAACTTTTGTTGTCTTTCTGCACAGTTTCTCGTTTAGGTGCGTAGACTTTCTCAGACGCATCTGAGCTCTTATTGTTTCGAAACGCTCGCATGAATTATCTTTAAAATAAAATCGTTTAAGTAAAACACTGAGATTTGTGTTGCAGGTCTGTTGCTATATGCCTTCTTTTCGCATATATGTACAAATGAGACCCTGGCCTGGTTGACGTCATTCGATATTGAATAAAGTTCAAGGGTAAATATGTTGCATCAACTTTGCTTTTCTTCTTTAAGGGAGATTATTGCCGGTTTGTCTTTTCCTTTTTTCTTTTTTTTTTTTTTTCTCTATATATAAAAAGCTTTTTTTTTTTTCTTGTCTTTTTTTTTTGTTTTTTTTTTTATATATATACTGTTTGTGTGCTTTGTATTTTTGAAAATAAGTTGAACGATGTCATCATCAATTTTTTTCAAAAAAATGTTGCATTTCCTTTTAAGTTTTCGGTCTCATTGAAACCTTGATCAAACCATATTTAGTGCATTCAACAATATATTGGGACAATAATGTCTGCTTCGTTGTCTTTAGGTTGCATATTAAGCATTTTATTTCCTGGTGATTAATTTTTATTGAAACTTAAGTGTAATTTTTACAAAAAAAAAAAAAAATCAAATTAAATTAATGGCTGTCGTCCCGGGCGAATATAGAATTCTCACTGCATGAAAAATTTCTAGTTAAGAGATTGAAGAAAATATGCACTGACATTGACATAAATATGAGATGCTAATAAGTGTTCTTATCCTGTCCAGGGTTTAATTGTTGGAACTTTCGAAGACATAGGAGGAAGAGAAGTTAACAAGTATACCACGCCGTTCAGGAGCTAATCGCTGGAAAATATCTTCTCAATGTGAACCTTGGAAGCAATGAGACGATGAGATGTTAAAAAGTGTTC
>NW_023998422.1:8010957-8024562 GCF_014805625.2 Glossina fuscipes
TGAACCTTGGAAGCAATGAGACGATGAGATGTTAAAAAGTGTTCCCAGTGCTGCGCGAAAGCGTTGCTGAATAGACAGGCGTACGGACGACATTCACAAGGTCAATGATGCTTGAGAACGAAGCGCTGATGAACATTTTACCGTTCGTGGGGCATATTCAGGTGTGGCAAAAACCAAGCAATAAACTGGCAGACATTCGATCGAGGAAGGGACAGGAAGGAGGAGAAAGGACAAACAGATCAATGAGAGCTACGCGAAAGCGTTGCTGAATTGATAGACGTATGGACGACATTCAAAAGGGCAACGATTGATGCAAGCAAGGTTCGTGGAAGGCACGGGAAGGGAAAGAAAGGACAAACAGGTCAATGAGAGCTGCGTGAAGCCTCTTCAGGTGTTGCTCAAACCAAGCAATAAAATTAACAAACGTTTCATCTCCGCTGATAGAAACATCGCTCTGAACATCTCTTTAGCATTAACCGAGTTGATTCGTTATATTCGTAGTATTATATATTTTGCCTTCGTATTCGTATATAAAATTTCTCTAAATCATTATTATTGTAGTAATAAATTTTGATTTTGATTTCGACTTAACACTGATTTCAGGACTCAATCATCGGCTTGTTAATCAATTTCCATTTTTATGGCAAATCTATGTTTATTGATCGTCTCAATAGCGATATTGTGATGAATGGCTCCTCCTCTTTCTTTTTAAATGTTATTTAATTAAATTTTCGGTTTATTTGCGCTTATTAAAGGCTTTAGTTCAAAAAAATCTTTTTTTTTTTTTTTTTGTTCGCCAAACTAATTAAAGTTTTCTTCGAATTTTTATTATAAAAACTTGTTACGTGATGTGATTTAAGCCTAAAGGCATGTTTTGAACAAGAATATAACAATAGATTGCAAAGCAGGAGAACATATTGATAGTGAAGTATGTGCGAGGCAGCAGACTTTCCTAACACTTTATAGTCACGCTCAGCTACGTTTATATATATTTAATAATCGCTGGGAAGAAGATTGAGAATCGCTGAACAATAAATACATATTTAAAATGAGTCTAAATTTGATTTTGTGATAATTATGCAAAGTGTTTTTATTTAACAAAACATAAACAGGGAGCGCGTGCATCCATTTTTTATAGGACTTGTTGCTAAGAATGTCGCTTTACTTTGAGGAAAATTGCTCCCGAAACAGGACACCAATTCTTCCAATTTATTGATGGCATCATTAGGGCAATTTCCCTTTTTTTGGGTCTTGTAACGGCTATCCTTAGCTTGGGGATCCTTACTCCTTAGCTCAGCAATGGCATGTACGTCTATCTCTGCAACTTTGGATTCTTTTCAAATGGCACTTAGGAGGAAACCTATAAAAATAATAGACTCATCAGTTCGGAATTCAGACAGACAATGAGGTTTTCCAGACATAGCCATTAGATAGAATTGTACCGTGATCAGGATTAAGGGATTTTTTCTCGAGATTTTTCTTAGCAAAATTGTTAAAGCTCTCCTCTCTATTTTCGTTCAGTTTTTTCTTTTTCTTTCTCCTTCTCTTTATCTCACGACGAGTATTATTAACAATCTTACCTAGTATAGGCTTGTCTTTGTATAACAAGGTACAACCATATATTGATATTTTAGTGTCGTCCTAAAAAGGCAAGGCAAGCGTTGTACAAACTTCAGTCCGTGTGTTGTTGATTGAAGCAAATGGTAATTGGCCAGAAATCAATGTCTGGTGAGTATAGCATAAGGCAGCGCCGTATACAAGTTCAGTGTTTCTAAGATTTTCTTGACGGGTTTCGTAACATATTGTTAAGCATTGTCCTACGATTGGAAAAATCATTTTTTCAATATATTCTTTTACTGCTCGGAACGATTCCTTTGGTTTGTAAGTAACGTCCATTAGTTGTGCTTTTGGGGGATTTAAGAAGCTGATAACATCCTTTTTTCTTCGGATCCTTTTCAATTTTAGAATAACCTAGAGCCACATATATTCGGGTGTCTGGTCGAAAATCAATGTTCGGCAATCCATTTTCTTTTCCACGGTTTTACTTACCGTAGTTTTCATAATTGGCAAAAACAATTTTATTATATTTCCGCAAAAAAACAAAAAAAAAACATAAGGTATAGCGTGGCATTAAGTTTAACGATAGCACGTGTGAAATGGAATAGTCGTTGTATTATCCGGTCCATGTCATCGTAATGACTCGCATCTCTTGAAAATTTCGTTATATTAACGCACGCTATCTATAGTGAAGACAATGTCTGCATATCAATAGAGTGAGTCATGGTATGGGATAATTTTATGTAAACGCCTTATATCCGCGTCAAGATATGCAGACTCGGTTATGCCATTCACTTGTTTATCATATCGTACCTTATCTTCACTGTTTGCAAGTGAAGCATGAATGAATTGAATTAGTTATGCGAGAGACGAGGATTGTTTTAATAAAGTCATTAAAGGTCTGCTCCTTATTTTTCTTCTTTGGAAATCACATTTGTTTGCAATTGATTTATTTGCAAACATTTTTCTTATGGGAATTAACAGTTAACCGTTATAATAACAATTGTTATTCTTCTTCTTCCTTTTCTTTTGGTTTCGTTTCGAGAAGGTTCCATGGACTAGGAAGTTAATATACTAAGCAAGACCTTAAGCATAAGGGATATCAGTCGAGAATAACAACATTTATCGCATCACGTTTTTTGCTTAAATCTTTGGTTTCTTATTATAAAAAAAAAAAAAAACCGTTTTATAATATTAAAGAAAACAAAAAAAAAAATTATTTTCCCATGTTTTACAAGCTGAATACATCTGTAATTATATCCTTTTTAAAGAGTTGTTTTTTTTCATTATTTTTGTTTGTTTTTTTTTTTTATTTGCACTCTTTGGTTATCTAAAATCAACATGCAACAGTTTAAAGTTTGTGTAATTTTTTGTTTTTCTTTTCTTTTTTATATTTTTTTTTATTTTTTGTATATCAGGAAAATTATGATGTTTTACCGTCATAAAGTAACACTTTTTCTATTTTGGGAGTTTATTGCTACAGTTTGTCTTATTTTGTATTTCTTTTGCTTACTCTAATTTCCCACATTTTTATTGGAGTAAAAATTTATTATGATTTTAAGTAACTGATTAATAATACTAAGCTTATTATACAAAGCAAAGCAAAAACAAATCTCATCTTGAATAACAGCAACAACGACAACCAAGTTTCAGTTATGACAAGTATTGTGGTATTGGCAACAGCATGCAATCGAGTAACTTTAACCAAAACTACCAACTATCACAGTAATTGCTTCCTTTTTCTGTGCATCACTCATTCAACTCTTTCCTCTGTGACCCTTTTTTTTTTTTGCTTTATTTTTGTGATTTTTTTTTTTTTTTGTTTTATATATAGTTTGCGCCACAAATCGACTTGATTTTCGTCTTTAAATTTCTATAGAGACTTAATAACTAACTGTATGTATGCAATGTTTGTTTAAGTTTTTACTGTTGTTGTTGCTGTTATTACACTACTGCTCTCCTACGATATTTTTGATGGGTTTTCTTTTAACTTTTTAACTAAAGACTTTATCATGCTTTTGAGTCTGTCGGACGACTGCTTACTTACTTTACTAAACTTACGAAAAAAAAAAAAAAAAACACTCATCGCTTTCTTATTGTTTTTGGAGTAAATTCACATAAATGAAAAGTTTGCGGAGCGTCTTATCATCCCAACTGAAACGGGCTGTTGAAAGAACGTTTTCATCCTTCGATACTTTTTCAAGAATCAAAGCAGTTTTTCGACTATTTCTCCATTCTATTTCGGAATTAATTTTCTGAAAACTTTTCAAAACCCTTTCGTGGAGGATCATTGTAGCTACTTCATTATTTGACCTTGATAAGCGATCGTCATATTTTCTGAAAACCTTTTAAAGTTAGAAGGTTAGGAAATGGGTAGAGTTTTATATATAAACTATTTACACTATTTCTATATATATATATATATACATATATATGCGTGATATGTATATTTGCATTTCATTTTAAATCATAGCTTAGTTTATACTCGACTTGTAGCAATTGTAACGAAACCTTATAAAAAAAAAAGAAAAGATGAATACAAAAAAAAAAATAAATAAATATAATTGTTTATGTATATGTAACAATCGGTTCCTTATATATATAGAAAAACTAAATTGAAACAAATACATAGAGAATTTGTAATGTAAAGCCTGTTAGTTTGGCCATAGTCTTTAAGTCAACTTGTGTTGTTCTTCCTTAATACTCTCCTTTCTTTCAAATTGTTTTACTTAGTTAATCGATGATTGGTTATGCTTCGTAGATGACCAATCGATAAAATGCTTTTTGCAAAAGGAAACAACTTCAACCCGTCTCAATGTTGTCTTACTTTAATTGACTGACTGAGTTTAATTTCTTCAAATAATCTTAGCTTGGGTAGCATTTAGGTTTGAAATCGATTTTATTTTTTGTGAAAAAATTCCAAATGTTAATACGAAATTTTCATTCAAAATGTTTTTTTAACCAAAACTTAATAAAATTTTGCAAAAAACTTTCTTAAGCTACAGTAATTCCTTCTTTAGTCCACGTCTTCATTTGATATGTCGATGGCTTTAGTAAGGAAGCTGCCTGGCTTACCCCCTGTTCAGGGTATGATGCTTCCTAGACATTTACTTTGTCGATTACTTTGACATAACATGGCTTACATAACATTTTCTTCAGGGGATGCTCTTCTTATACATCTATCTTGACTACTACTTTGAAGCTTACCTGGTTACCTTTACAACTAATATTTTCATAAAACGTTTATGAAGACGATGATAATGATGAATTTTTAGGATTTTTTTTTTTGTTTAATACCTATTATTAACATTATTCTTATTAATTTCGAAAGAGGAATAAATTTTAAGAGTAAAGTCTTAGAGTGTCTAGCATTGTTTCTATCACACTCAAGCGCATTGAGTTGTTAGTTGAGATCTTTGATGCCTACTCGACCACTCAGGCGGATATTTGTTTTATTTTAATTAAATTCTTGTACGATTGAAAATTGAAATTGAAATTTCACTTGGATTTAAATGAAGGATAGATTTTCAAAGTGTACTGTATCCTAGACGTTACTCCATGAACTTTTCAAGTAACTTCTTGTAGTGAACAAAAAACCCATTTGCTTTTTTATTGTTCACAGTACGTGTGTGTGTGTGTGTGTGTCTGTGTGTGTGTGTGTGTATGTGTATGTGTTTGTGTATTTGTGTAATCTTGTATGCGTTTGATTTTGTTGTTAAACAACGTCTGATTTGTTTTTCTTTGTAATTTTAAAGAGATTTGTTAATTTTTTTTTTCTTCTTCTAGTTTGTTCAAACATTTTGCAATATTACATGATTTGGCAATTAAACAACATAACAACAACAATAACAAAAACTGCATAGCGAAATGAGGTTTTACATACACAAAATTCCTATGTTTATAGGTGTATATGGCTATATTTGCAAACATTTACTTAATTTGATTTCTAATTCTGTTTTTGCTTGGCTTCTCTTCTAGAGTTTGCTAGACAAAAAAAAAAGTTTGTAACAAAAAAAAAAAAAGAAAAATAAATAAAAGAAGACGAAGAAGAAGAAGAAGAAAAAACCTCAATTGTCTTGTTTTTTTTTTTTTTTTTAAGTTAAATATATTTTAAGTATTAACTGACTTGAACTTTTGCAACCTTATTGCCATGTTTTTGTCGTTAACCCATTCATTCAATTAATGTAAATCAATAAAAATTTGTTGTTAACAACAATAATTTCTGCGGATCGCAATTAAATGAAAACAGAACGTTTAGTGCTTTTAATAAACAAGTCATCCTATGTCTGGTTTTTCACATACTCGTCCATATGGGAAAACGATTTTCTGTGTCAACTGAATTCTAAGTGAGAGTAAATGAACGAAAAAAATTTAAGAAACATTTCGCGTCCAATTGCTATCTTCAGTTAAAATTTCTACAGATGGGGCCAACAAATTGGCCGTCAATGATATTGACGGTGCCAGAATAGCTCATACAATGAGTTTCGTGAGCCTGGTGCAAGCTGAGTTGGTACCTACTCTTTGCGCACTAAAAATTCGAGGAGATATTAGGCAGATCTCTCAGAAAGCATTGAGAAGTAAGAGTGTGTCCGTAACCATGGCAGGCGTAGTGCCAATAATCCTAAAACGTTATAGAATAAAACTGCGCTGTCCGTTGGTAGTTCGGTTGTCTACTCTACCTACTCTAACATCACATATGCTTGGTCATTACTAAGCAGGAGCGGCAGCAGCGTAAGATACTTTGTTAGGAACGGCTTGGTGAGGCCTGACTGTTGGTTACGGCATTCCATGCATTACTCATCGTTGCTGCGGTTTTGGTGCCATGAAACAATCAGAGGTGTATGATAGATCTCGCCTTGCCCAGAGTATAAAGTTTGATCCGTAGCCAAACTTTCATATCTGAGACCCCCAAAACTGGTATAGGGTCTTTCTTTTTCAGAAGGGTGGGGGGTTTCGTGCCGGAAATCATACGTAAATTATATAATAGAATTGCCGGCCTCGTCTGATTAAGCAATCGAAGCAGGTGCAAACGGTAAACAATATTTTTTGTGGCTAACCTTTGTCTTGGCACTTTTTATTAAATACTTTTCCAAACTTTAGATGACGTATTGATTATAATAAAAATATTAACAAATTTCCATCCAAAATATTTCATTGATACGTTAATTAAGCTACAATTCTAAGCCAAAGTTTTAGCGGATGAAGAAAATCATAGTGGAACTAATACTACATTGTACAGGAGAACGTTGTGATGCGCTAAAGTGCTTTATAGTGTAATGTATGTAATCTGAGCAATGTGTCTAATGTCCTAAATATTTTCAATTACGGGCAAGCAATTTCCGGTCTGGTCTTACTTTGCTTGTACCGACTTTGGAAACTATGACTTTTTCAGCTAAAACTCTTAACCTTAAGCAAAAGCGTAAACTATACCGCTGCAGTTTGTAGTTGATAGTCTTTGGGAGCTTTGAATAAGGAGAGAAAGTGATAAGCACCAGAAGCCTTCCATTAAATTCGGCAATAAAGTGAATATCTAGCGAAGTGACGAACGGATTGGATTGGACTAAAAAAAGCATCCCTACCAGCGCAAAATGCATTTCTTCTGATTAGTACCTTTTCCACTCGATATTCTGCTCTCATAGGTTTAAGCGAAACGGATTTCAAAATTTTTGCTAAAATTATGGGGAAAAGCCGTGAGATAGCGTTGATCGACATTCTTTTTTATAAAAAAAGCATCTACCAAACTTATCGGCACACCTAGTAGGTATCAAGCATTTAGAGCACGCGTTACTTTTCTTCTCTAAAAGTCTTTGCTGAATGTCATTGAGTGTTATTGGAGATAAAAATTTAAATCGTACAAAATCGTGAGTAAAACCTATCGATTTTCAGAACAGAATATCAGCAGAGGATAACGGCATCTACGAGCTCCGTAAAAATCTTTGAATTGAATAACTCTGCTCACAATGATTCAATTACATTGAATCGCATTCTAGCTATGGAATTTTTTTTCCAGCATTGTCGCCAGGGTAATGTTAGAAGAACTTTAGTAAGGGGAGGTGATGCCTCACATGATTTTTCTTCTTTTGCTTTGCCGTCCCTGTTACGATGGATCACTCATAGTTACTTTGAATAATAAAATAAATTTCAAGAATTCCTACGCTATCGGAAAGATGCAATTATTTAGTGACTTGTAAGGGACAATATTTTTAATGATAAAGTCATAACAAAGCAGTATATAAAAAAAATAAAAAAAATATAAAATAAAAACACACACATACAAAAGAAAAAAAATAATTTAATGCATACTTAAAAATCCTCAATTCTAAGGTCAACAACTTTTTAGCTCTTTTTCGTAATCATAAATAAAGTTATTTTATAACAGTATGTACATATACACATACACGTGTGCGCGCGCTCATGAAGCCACCCCAGCCAGATTATAAACATTTATTGTTATGATTATTGGGCTCATTTAATGTGCACTTAACATCTGCTATAGAGTTAAACATGTTTTTGATTTTCATTAAAAACAAAACACAAAACACAAAAAAAAAAAAAAAACAAAAATATTAAATAAAATAATAATAACATAAATAATAAATATTTTTGTTATTCTTTTCCTGGCGTTTTCATTTAACAATCATCTTAAAAGTGTTGAAAGACAATTTTAGTAAACTGCGCTGACCAACCAATATATATATGTATACATTTTTGCAAACAACAAAATAAAATAACCTAAACGTAAGTAGCCTCGTGACTGTATCATAATGTTGGTTTTGTTTAAAACAAAAAAAAAAACAAAAAAAAAAAAAATGAATTACAAATAAATTTAAGGTCTTTTTATAAAAAATGTATTTGCAACAAGAAGAATTTTTAATTGAAGGAAACCAAAAACACGTATGTTTCACGTTATGCGGTCAATCACACACATACAAATGTAACACATATACCCATAGCCACCTATAGTCCATACGTTTCTTTACAACCGAGTAATGCTTGTGTATAAATTTCGTTAATTCGTTGCCTTATCATGACGGTTGTCTTCTCCAAAAATTGCCATAAAAATGTTATAATAATAATTTTATTTTATTACTTTTTTGGTTGGTTTCGTTTTTTTTTTTTTTTGTTTCAAATTTTATGGTTATGTCATTGATGAGCTTGAAAATGAAAAGCAACAGAGAAACAGTGTCAGGCAAAGAATTATTTCAAAGCTATTAACATTTTTTTACAACTTTTCATTTTGTATTTTTGGTTAATAATAAAAAAAGAATTCTCAGTCATGCCGTCGTTTTTCGGTATTAAAGTAATTAACACATAAGCGTCTTTTTTTTTTGTTCATTTTTTGATCAATTTTACTTTAGACTAATGATTTTAATAGAGTAGAATGTTGTGGAGCAAAATCCATTATCCGAAACAACGATTTTCTTTGCTAGTTTCATATTTGAGCTGTTCCTTAAGAGCTATGAAAAAATTACCTTTGGGAAGAGGCAGTCTAATGTCTGCCCTGTTGATTTTTAGTTTACCTTACCCTCTCACAAATGTACAGCAGTAAGAGCAGTTCCAGGAAAAAAAGATTGTAACTTCATGGATATAATCCTTGAATAGATATGAGCCTGAGACTGCCTTACTTATTGACAACCGTATCCGTAACAACGTTTCCACAAAATTGGGCAAATTCATGGAAACGATCATCGAGTAGATATGAGGCTCAAAATTAGGCTTTATATGGGTAGTGATTGGAAATGTTTTTCGATTCGAATCATATTCAATAGGGTTTGCCCTTGGCCCAAACCAGGCCGGTATGAAATTTCATCAAAAAATCTCAAAAATTGCTGTCTGTAGGCTGAACACAAGATAATAAGACAGACAGACGGACGGACGGATAGATAAACGGAATCGATCGGTATTGTAAAAAGTGAGCCTAGCATAAGTCCTCCTAGACGCATACACCTAATATACTCTTGTACAACAACAAGGTCTATAACGCATTTGAAAATCTTAAGCGAACTGTTTTCGAAATACACTGTTTACTTGCACTGCATTTACAATAATTTGAATTGGAATTTTCAAATGGCATTTTAACGTGAACGAGTAACTAACGTTCCTCAATTTGTGATACGTTGCATTTATCCATTTACAAGACGGCTTTAAATTTTCATGCAAAATAGCGAATCCATTGCTCTTTTGATGTCGTCAGGTTGTCGACTATCTCTTGCAATTACACTTTTCAAATATTTTCTCAAATAACCACCTCTTCCAATCATCCACAGACTTCGGTACGCGAAATCGGAATTTCTTCACCGTTTTAAAAAATTAGCCAAGAAGAGTCATTAAAGTAACTTGTAAACAAATAATGGGTGATATAAAAAGTCATCGCGGTTTTTTTTCCACTAGATGCCTGTATATCGAGTAACACTCACGTGATTGTCTCGAGCGTACACGTGCTTAAAAGGCGCCATTTCAGCTTTAATTTTTTGTGAAGATAGTTTTCTAATTCTTTGCTCGCGTAAAAAGTTGGGTTGATTTCAAAATGAGAGAAATATCTGAAGAAATACGTTAAGTGATGCCTTTTTTACTCTAGAAAATGTAAAAAAAAGGGCGAAAAATGTGTCAATTGTACGGTGAGAATGCTGTGAGTGAGTGAACGAAGGACTCAGAAATGGCTTGCTCGATTTTGTTTCGGAAAATTTGTTGTCAAAGATGCACCTCGCTCTGGTCGACCAGTCACTGGAAAAGTCGATCAAATTTTAAGACCGGCATGCAAGTTGTCGTAGGCTATAAAAACAAAGCTCAAAGGAAGATTAAAAAACCGCGGAGACTTTTTATATCACCCATTAGTTTAAATGCCATGAAATTTTAATAGGTGTCGCTTGAGAGATAACTTAAAAAATTAAATGGATTTTTTGTTACAAGCGACTCACCTCTGGGTGTCAATCCAAGGAATTATTAACCGAAATATATTGATTGATGGAAAATACAAATCTTTTTCTCGATTTCGATGATCTTAAGAATTTCAACATTTGTCGAACTAATGATAAGATTTGAAGGTTTAATGGGGATCTTCGATGACAACTCACTTATTTTGCAAACGCATAAGCAGAGTTAATATACCCTGGCCACGTGATGGTGTCTATGAAACTCTCCATGCGGGCTGTTTTACTGGAAGTAAAATCCATCATTGAAGCGTTCTTACGATTATACAAAAATAATAATATATTTTAATTTAAGTTTCTCATATAACATCAAAGCGGTCTTAATTGCCAATGAATTGAGAATCGGGTATGACATCGTCATTCTATCGTTCTATCCTGTTTGTAGCTATTTATCTTCTTTGGAGTAATAAAACGTGCGATTTTTATTTACGGGTTTTCCTTAATGGTTTTCTTTTCCCTCATAAAATGTGCGTTTGAAATGCGCGTTTTGCTAATAAATCCCGACAATTCTCGGGAATTTATTTTACATTTACATATACAAAAAAAAACGTGTTCAATATATTTAATCGATTCATTAAATTTACATTTTAATAAACACGAAACGAAATGTAGCTAAATTAAAGCTTACAGCGAACGCGTTAATTGCATAAAAGAAAAAGCAAAAAAAAAAAAAAAAAAAAAATACACTTTTACTTACGCTTTGTTGTTGCATTTAATAAACGTGCCAGGACTAGAGAATATAAAAACAATTCCAACTTTTTTGTTTTTTTTTGTTTTGCTTTTCTCTTCGGTTACACTTATGCAAAAGAACTGATTTGCCTGAAAGAAATTAACATTGGTGGTCGCATATATTTCACATATTTTATCGATCTTATGGCCGATTGTTATTGCTCATTATCGTTATTATTAGGCTCGATTGAATGCATCGTTGAAAGGATTTTATATTACATTACATATAAGACACAGGAGTGCAAATGCAAATGTGATTTCAATTTACACATTACTAGGCACCATCGGGAGTATTTAGTCAGTTAGTTTCTAACAACTACAAAATATCATTTTTCAAGCCATGGTCCGTCCATCCTGTGAAAATAATGAATCAGTATAATGAATCGGTGTATATTGATTTTGTCAAAACGTTTGCAACACTCAGAAGAAAGCATCAGAGACTACGGAAAGTATGTGTATGCTTGATCAGTTCCCAAATCTCTAAATCGATTTAAGCATGTCCGTCTGTCCGTCAGTGTAATGTCTGTTGTAAAAATTCTCTTGGCCGCAAATCTGCCAGAAATATTAGAGGAATTTGCAGGCACATTAATATTGAAAATGGACCAAACCAGTTGAAGGACACACCCACACGACCACGTAAACTAAAAACAGCTTTGTTTTTCAAGAGGAATGAAAATTTGGTTTTTTCCTTATTACTCATCAACTATAACAGACATATTTTAAGGGCGACTTTGTAGCATTTGTAAGAAAATGGAAAAAATTGACCACGCCTACCCAACATTATAATTTATCAAAATTAAATTTTGTTTTAATATCTCCATAAGGCAATCTCTATAAGGCAATCTTCAAAAACCCCACAAGTTATTTATAAACACTTGGCCAGTTTCAAATTTCGAATGCATCTAAACATGTCTGGCTGTTCCTCTGTTCTTCTATTTGTCTGCTTGACTGTGTAGTTTTTGCGGTAAGGATTCCCTCGGTAGCGAAAATGAAGATATCGCCCACAAATTTGCAAAAGAATTTTGGAAGTGACGCAAGCTTTTCAAGGGACATGCCTACAACCTGTATACGCTTATGCGAGGAAAATTTTTCTTCTAAACATACAAAAAATTCAACTGAGCCTACTTCATATTATGGAGCATGAAAATTTAGTTCTTTCACTTTTTTTGCCTTGTTTTTTGGGGTAACGATGATGGGTATAAAAGGTTCAGTCGCGACCGGATATAATTTTCTCTCTTGTTTTTTTCGTGATTGGATAAATATAGAAGGGAAATTAAAAGCCCTGCGGAAAGATGGGGATTATTCGGTCCTTCCAGAAGGTATTGGAATATAGTCCAGCGTGCGGGCGACCCTTGGTTCTTGACAATTTCAAAATATTTTCGTGTTGGATTATCAAGTAATCCAAAGGACATTTTCGGAAGCGTTACGCTTATCGCCCAGAGCGGTTAATGATTCGATATTTGACCGGAACGTTTAGTGGGCAATAGCCTTTGAATTTACAACAGTCATAAGACTTAACAATTATATAGCGAAAGGCGGAAACAGGAAGTTGTTGCCCTAGTTTTAATAATAGAATCATAAAAATGTTTTATAAATAAAGGCAACCATGTCTGACAATAAGTTGTGAAAGAATATAGTGATTCCCTTATTCACTCATTCACGAAAACAAAAGGGGACAAGGAACGTGAATGAGCTGCCGTAGATTAGGTCACCAGCAAGTATTGGTTACCTTTCAATTTACAAAATGTCATAATGAAAGGTGGCCATCCTAAATGAAGGATTAGATGGTGAAATTGACGTATGCCTTGGGTTGTCACGCTATTACATAGGAAAGCTGCTAAAGGTTTAAAGGGCCGTTAAAATAAAGAAATGAAGCTTTTCACATTCAAATATTTTTCGCAGCTTATCCTACTACTTTGCATTCTAGGCAGTGTTTTCTTTGCTCAGCACTGAAGGTTACGAACTTATTCGCTCTTTTCGTAATGAAGGCAAGTGTAAGACTAACCATTAGATATAAATTTATGTAATTAAATAAGATAAAGTCCTTTTTATGCGGTCGTCTGTTTGTTCACTTCTCCACCAGTACGTCCATCAGTCGAACTGAAAGTTTGCTTGTGTATGCCCATATTGAAATGTGTCTATTCTTTCATTAATATAATCAATTTCTCGTTCTGCAATAAGTCTTTCTTTTCACCTATCTGTCTGTCCGTTCAAGTTTCCGTTTATCGTCTCTGATCTTAGTTTTTCCAGCCATCAGTTCCACGACCTTCGGTCTTTCCATCCGCCATTACTTACTTCTGTCTTATTGTTCATTGGGCTCGTTTCTTTTCACCTGTCCATTCGTCCAATGATTTATCTGTTCTGCAATGAGTCTTTCTTTTCATCTGTC
>NW_023998422.1:8024572-8049347 GCF_014805625.2 Glossina fuscipes
GACGATTCTTAAACTGTCAAACTTTTGCGGATATATCAGTAAGAGCGGGTTGCTATCCCAAACCAAATATGCTCCCTTCTGCTTAAATTATTGTAATTACCTCTTGTTTTTCCCCTTTTTTCAATTTACTTTTTATTTTTATTATTTATGGGTTTTGTTTTTTTTTTTTACTTTATTTAAATTAAATTAAAAAAACATTAAAAGTCTAGAAACCTAAAGAAGATATGATTTATAGTTAAAGGCCTTATAAATGCCTCGTTGTTATGTCTCTGAATTTTTCTCGCAATAACGTAACATAAAAAGCAAAGCAAAGCAAAGCAAAGCAAACCAAAGAAAAAAAACTCATGCAAGTACGAATCAAACAAGTGGCGTTTGTTTGTCTTTTATTCTGATGCGGAAACATCGATGCAATATAAACGTCAGTATATGTTGCGGTATATTGTGTGTGTGATTGTCTCTATGTCTCGCTCTTTGTGCAAAATGGTTAACATTTCGGTTTTATGTTTGTGTTTGTGTTTGGCGTTAAACGTTTGTCATTTTACGCCTTGGTTAACATCAGCAACACCATAAAAACTGTTAGGCTAAGCATGTGTTAAGCATAAATTCGTATCTAAGTCTATGTGTATGCAAGTGTGTTTGCAGTGTATATGTGCGCGCGCGCGCGCGCTCGCTTATGTTGGTGGTGGCTTTATTGTGTTAGAAGGTTAAACAGGCTTTTAAAATACTATTTATATATTTATAAAAGAAAAGAGAGAGAAAAAAAAAAAAAAAAAAAAAAAAAAAAGTATTTTTTTTTAGTAACTATTTTTTTTGGTGGTTTTAATCGCACACTTCATTTAGACTTTTTTTCTATTACTTTTGTTTTTAAAATTTTTATTTCATTTTTATATAGGTAAAGCTATTGTAACATATATATATATATAGACCCGGTCTCCGTGGAGGCGTGAAAGGTGCAAGGTTTCAAAAATGTTTATTTAGTAATTTGTTTTATATCGAAACTTGTTAAGGCCTTAAGTTAATGTTAGCAAAAGTAAAGCGTGTTTTTTTTTTTTTTTATTTCATATTTTTGTTGTTGTGTTACCATTTACGTTACAATGAATCATTTGATTTATTTTGTTAGTTATTCGGAATTTTTGGTGGTATTATAAAGCAAAAATAAATTTTATATTTAATTTTACAAATATTTTATTGTGATTTACTTTTCATTTTCATTGATTTTTTCGATGGTCAGTCGAAAATATTATCAGCAACGAGTAAGGACAACCTGGCTTTGTTGTTTCTAATGTTATTTTTTTTTTTTTGGTGTTGTGAATCACTCAGGTGATGTCTGCTGTTCGTGTAACGCGTTGACGTGCGGAAGGAAACGAGAGAAGAGATAGGGACCTCGCAGCCTAGTGGGTTACGCTTTATCGACTTCACATTAAAAATCTAACGCGCGAAAATTTTAACCTGCGAACACTGATTTGGTTGTCACGATTCTTATCTACTTGGCTGATCATGCGGAGACTATGTAATGCCCAGGAAAAGAATGGACCTGAGTTTTAAAGGAAAAGTATTTTTGCTATTCCTCTCAGAATTTCTCTACTTATCCTGGTGAAAGGATTTAGTGTTAGCTTCTTCTTTTATTTTTTCTAGGGAAAGCCATAAGTTTATAAATCTGAGCGCTAACATTGAATATCGAACGGACTGAGATTTTAAAAAACGAAGAGTATTTTTGCTATTTCTCTCAGCATACCTCTACTTATCCTGGTGAAAGGGTTTAGTGTTAGCTTCTGCTTTCATTTTTTGCAGGGAAGGCCATAAGTCCATAAATCTGAGTGCAGAGCCATGCCCACACAAATTTTTCTTTTCGCGCACCATATTTACTTAGCTAACTAATAATTGTCTTTCTCCAACAACTGCCAACTGACTGGCAAAGCGGATAAGTCGCGAAACGACACACAGCCAGTAAAGCAGAGAGCGTAGTATTACAAGCTTCTGCTTGTCATAAATAATTTAGTTTTTCTCTTATAGGATAGAATAGTATTGGATTTTATGAGCTTTCCAAAGCAAAGCGTTCGAGGCTGCTCTTGCTACTGTAATATATCCTTGCCTCACAAGTGGTGTAGGGTATAAAAACTAGAAAGTGAAGAAACGCTGAAAGAGTTTTTCTTGGACAGGCGTGATAGCATAAAGAAAGCACATTCTCATCTTAACGCCAGTGTTTAAAATGACTTGAGTGATTTGTATTGTCCGCCTGAGTAGGCGAAGGATCTGGGCTAACAACTTAATGATCGTGAGTTCAAATCTTAAGTGCATACGAGTTTCCAATGACGGACATAGCCTTAGAAGTTTTAAACCTTAGAATTAATTTCTCTGACAAAACTGCTGCTAATAATAGTGATAGTAATATATCTGATTCAAAAACGTTCTGATAACTCAAAAAAGTTAGGACAAATAAGTAAAATGAAGAACTTGGCAATACAATGTAACATTAGAAAAATGGATCAGGCGGCGCAAGTGAATAGGCAATAGATAGGATGAACTTCGTGCTTTGTGATTAATTTTTTTATTTTTTGTCAAAAGACGACTTGTCATAGAGAAGCCTTGAAGTTTTCTTTTAGGATAACTTGAAGACATCTTTGGTTGTTCTCCAAAAGATTAAAATTGCCTTAAGTGAATAGATTTTCTTGTACAAAGTCGATAAATACTACTTCAGATGTTTCCAGTTGAGTGGCACTTTCTGCGCTTGAAAACAATGAAACAAAATGGACAAACGGACAGACAAGGTTAGATAAAATCCAGAAGGTTAATTCGGAATCGACCGCTATACTAAAAGGTGAGCTTACCGGAAGTCCTTCTGCCTTCTAGCACAAATAGCGTCGGGCCTTATCGAAAGGATTCTCGTGCGTGAAGCGTAAATATCTTTCCAAGTCCATAAAAATAACTAAAAACTTTTTCGTCCTTTTTCTTTCATCTACACCTGATTTATTGAATCATTGGAAATGTGGTCCAATGCCAACATGCATGCAAAAACTTTCCATGTTTTTCTACCAAATATGAACTCGATGTTTTCATTTTTCCGGCCAGGAGAGTGCCAACAACAAACACTACACAAACGGACAAACAAGGCTCAATCAATTCAGAATTTCACGCTGATCAAGTATATATATATATACTTTATAGTTTCGCTGAATCTTCCAAACAAAAAAGGAGTATATCCCCATTTTGAAGTGGTGGACACAATTAAGTACAACAAAAATGTGGAAATATTAGGGGAACAAAATCCTGGTAGTGCAAAAAAATTTATTTGAAGCAATATTGTCGTCGGTAACAGATGCAGTAGATTCGGTAGTAGGGTCACAGGGAGCCTATTACATATGTGACAAATATGAACGATCGATTGACGTATTCATCAGATCGGATAAGAGATGAAAGCACTTTTTATTGGATGAAATCATGCAATGATGGAATAACTCACATAAATAACGATTTCTTGAGAACATTGGATATGAAATAGAAAACATTTTTTCTATTTAGCGAGAAAGCGACTTAAGTTCGCTTGCATTATATATGTATATATATATATATATATATATATATGAGAAAGGATCGCTTGTAATGCCTTCCAATTAATATTTTTATGAATTTAGCGAAAGCTATAAGCGATTAATTATAAATTTTCACTTACACATACACACCCACACACACACACACACACACACTTATACATACACAGATGGAAATTTAATTATTCACGCTTCGCGTTTTCAATAATTTACGGTACGTATAATACAGTTTCACTTTTTCTCTAATAGATTACACAACTTGACTGAATTATGCTGATAAGTAAGTAACTAACTAACTATTGCGTACGTAACGTAGCAAAGAGCAATTGTTCGGTTTTTCGAGCTAAAAGTATTTTATGCAACAAATTTTACGGCTTCGTTTTACTTTATACTAATTTTTATATGTTTACGCTTGAAAGCGTTTAACAGCGCAATATATGTTTGTGTTGTATGTTGTGTTAGGGGGAAAACACACGTTGGATGGGCAGCTCTTTAAATTGTTTTGTTTTGGTTTGTTTGGTTTGTTTTTGTGCACTTTGTTTTTTTTTTTATTTTTTTTATTCTCTATTCACATATGCTTATGCACATTAGGTGTGTATGCAATCATTCAACTAATGATGCAACATATGTTTATGTTTGCGCACAAACGCAAACACCCAAACATATACATATAATATGTACAATGAATGGTTCAATGGTATGATTTTTACATTTATTTATTTATTTTTTTCTTTTTTGCTTATGATGCGGTATAAGAATTGGTTCAGCCCTTCGTTCTTTTAAGATGTGCTTTGATTCTGTTAAATTTCAATATATTAAGTCAATGGTCGGCTTTAAACTCTTTGAGCTAAAGCGATTAATAATCTAAAGATTAAAAAAGGAAGGAAAGCAACAAAAAAAAAAAAAATCGATGGTTAAACCTACAGTCACGACCGCGAACACATGTGTTTTTCTTCATTATTGTCATTTCCAAGCCTGGCTATCCACCACCATCACTACCACCACCATCACCATCACCATCACCACCACCATCACAATAACAAACAGCATCATATCCATACCATTAATACTAACGATTTGAACAGGTTTTATGTAATGGTAACACCTTTACACACTTTGCATTGCATTGGCAGAATCTATGCTCTTTGGTTTCTTTAAGGTTTTTGTGCATAAAACACAAAAATACTTTATAGGCATGCATATGAATAGCGTATAACTACCTTAAGACCGCTCGATGACGGTATTAATCCATGTTATGTCTGGGCCTATCATTGCAACTATCAATGTATCTGTCATTGTTTTAGTGATTAGCTTTCTGTTTCCCTTTACGTTTACCTTTGTTTTTTTTTTGATTATTATTTTTTTTTTCATATATTCTCTTAACGCTTGCTCGCTCCTTTTTTCGTCTCCTCTCGCTGCATCTCGTTCCTATATCAATGAGTGTTGTGTTTTCTATTCATAAAATATCTATCAATAGCTATATCGTCTATTTAGACCATAAAGTCGGCACGTTTAATTAAAGTTGACCAGATAAAGGAAAGGAAAAACGAAAAAATGGGGGAAAAAAAAGAAGCAAGATGCAAGATGCAAAAAAACAACAACATCAATAGCAAAAGAAATATTTCCCTTTTGTGCTTATGTGTACGACTAAGTGGTGGCGGTTAAAGACCGGTTATATGCAAAATGATTGGATAGTTATGCATAAAATAATTCTTTTGCATCGATATGTTATGCATGCAGTTTATATTATATACATCTCTATAGACAAACACATACACAAATAATAAAGATAATAATCTGATCATCTGTCATTGCTATCGGAATGATATCATGAATGAACGAAATAATGTATCATTTAAACAATTCATTATGAAATATGTTAATATCAAGTTGCGAGAGAGACCTCATGGTCAAAACAAACAAAAAGAAAAACAAAAAAAAAAAAAGAAAATAGTATAAGAATAAGAATAAGGATAAGGATAAGAAAAGTGAAAAATAGATCTAAACATTTCAATCTAGAATTATTAAAACAATTTCTTATGCGAGAATTTGTTCGAGCTATCGAAAGAGACGAAATTCTCTACACCTTAGTTACACGGTCCTAATCAATCCAGCAAATGGAGATATTTTCTTAATCAATATCTCCTCTAGGAATCAATGACCGGATGATTTAGGTGAACATTTTATTCAATGGAAATGGAAATCTATAACTTTCTTATTCATTTTCAACAGGAGAGAGACGTTCTCCGCAATTAGAAAAGCAAATCGCACCAAAACGGATCTCGGCGAATAATTGCAGAAGCAATCTTCAAGTGGGGAGTTAGTTCAAACCCCTTGATAACCCCTTGTCATAATTTTGAAATGTTGCGTTTGAAGCTAAAATGGCTTTCTGGGACCTTCGACCTTTGACATTTGACCTTTATTGCTGTGCTTTGAAAAGTTTAGCTCTCGAAAGCGAGTTATCTTGAGACAGTAGTGCATGCAAGAAATGCTTACTAACTAACTAATTTATTGCGAGGAGGAGTAGGAAACATAAAAGTTTTGTCGACTATGGCGACCTATGCTCTCAGATCAGAAATGTAGACTAATGCAGGTGTTTTTAGTTGAGGCAGAGGTAAGGAGAAACAAAAAGCTAGACTTAGTTATCCGATGGAAGATGAAACGTTAAATAGGTAAAGAAATATTCGAAGACTAAAGTTGGAACTTGGAAAAGCGGAAAAGTTTTTCCCACGTTATTGATCAAATTAGCGCAATCCCGTCATTATAATCAAGTGACATATATATGAGAAAGTGAGTTGAAAACATTTCTTCAATTCACAAGCACGTACGAAAGATTCAACTTAAGCGGCGGCGGTTGCGTTTACGGTTACCGGAAACAAATAAACTTTCTTTGCGAGAAAATCTTACTAAGCCAACCAACGCCTTACAAATTTTCAATATTTCTATCTCTTAGACAATTTTCTATTCTACATTGTCTTTCAATTTTCCTCGATAGTATACAGTTTTTTATGAACTTTAACCTTTAGTGTGCACTAGCAGACAATATTCTTGCTTAACGTGTAGAAAGAGATTTCACTTTCATGCAAAAAAAAAAAGGAAAAAAAATAAATTTATATACGTTTTTGGCTTTTGGCATAAGTTAATCATTTGTTAGGCTTCTTGTAGCAGTTAAAGAAATCAAGGGGCGGATGAACGACAAACAGCCCTAACGAATCGAATGTGAAAATTTTACCTACCGTTTCCTTTTTTTTTTTTTTTTTTTGCTTTTATTACAGAAGACAAATATATATAAAGCAGATGCAATTGTCTCTGCCACTGCGTTTTTTTTTTCCCGGGTTATAAGGATAAGGATGGTTAGTTAGTTAGGTTGCGTTGAAGTAACAACTAGAAGAGTGGAAAGGAGAAGAATGAAACATCAAAAAAGGCAATCAGAGCGCCACAAATTTTATGTTTATTACACCTTTAGCGAAAAGGAAAACAATAATAATAACAACAACAACAACAACAACAATAACAATATATGTAAAAAAAAAACGCATTGTAACGCATGTGTTTGCAAACAAACCACGTTCAGAAAGATAGCCAGGCCAAGGAGGCATACATGCATACATGCATGCATAAGCATAAAGTATAGCTTAAAGCGATTTAAATGCTTACCTACTTACCTAAGACTCTCACGAGGCCACAACTGTAGTCATATATAGTTGAAGAGTCTTGTTATTATTGTTTGTGTTGTTGTTGTTGTTGTTATTCTTGTCGTATAGACATGTGGCTGTAATCAAAGTAGCAGCAATCATATGTATGGCATCGATAAAACAAAAAAAAAAAAGAAGAACAAGAAGAAGCAGAAGAAGGAGAAAAAGAACTCCGACGTTTAAGATGACGGCGGTAAGAATATATATGGCGTGTTAGTAACAACAATAACGTCAAGTTTAAGGTTAGAGTACGTGCTAGCGATATACAACAACAATAACAAAGAACGTATAAAACATACAGAGCACAGATATTGTATGCGAGTGACTACATATATAAGCGCTCTTTTGGTGGCGTTGGTGGTGTTGGTGGTGTTGGTGTTGGTGGCGGCTCATCTCATCACACTTCATCATTGCAAATGCATTCACTCTGTGTGCTGTCAGTTCTCTGTTTTTATTTTGGGCTGCTTTTACAACTTTGCAGTTTTCTCCATATTCGCTAAGGCTCGCACGCGTTTTCTTTTTTTTTCAGTTTTTTTTTTGAAAATTATAGGTTTACGAATAGTGAGATTCGAGCTTTTCTGCTTATCCATATGTGTGCCTAGGTGTGTGCATGTGTGCATATGCGTATATTTGCGCGGTTTTTTTTATGTGTTTTCGTGTTCTTGCAAAAACTGCGCTCCCACCATAGAAGCTTAAAAGGTTGTTTTGTTTTAAGGCTTTCCATGGCTACGGCGTACATCATGATGATTATGAAAGTGAAGTGACCATTGTGTCAGTCAGCTATTTGATTGGTTTTGGCGCTTTCTTGATTCGCTAACAAACAACAATACAACATCATAACACTCCCAACTATTTTGGATTTCCTTTGATAAAGTCACATGAGAACCAACCAATATTTACTAGATGTTAGCTGATGCTGATGATGTCTGAATTCATAAGTCTATATGCATTGATGTTTATAGCTACGTTTTATTTACTCTTTGTTGTTGCTCTTTTAATAGTTTAGCACTTTAAGCTACATTGTATGTGCTGGTGTTTTTTGTTTTTTTTTAACTTTTCTTTTATGATTCTCTTCCTTTTGCTTGCATCTACGGTCACTGGTCCAAATGATTGACTTGATTAGGTAGACGTTTTATTTAGGGTGTGTATGCGTGCGTAAGTTTGAATATTAGTTAGTTTTCTATACCGTACCACGCTCTCGAGCGTTTACAGTCGATCCTAAACTAACGCGACTCTATTTCAATTTTGCATTGTGTTATTTAGAATTAACTAATGCTAACCTTTTCATTATTCGTCCCCAACTTTTCAATTAATTAATGAATCATTTCTTTAAAAAATTATCTGAAATAATAAATTTTCTTAAATGAATATAAAAAAAAAAGAGTACAAATAATATTAACATTATTATAATCATTATTATCCGTTCTTAGGGCCAGACTTACGAGTGTTTAAATCAAAGACAAAAAGGTCAGATTTAGTATTATAAACACGTATCCGTATTATTGTGTAAGGACAAGATGAATCGAAAGATTGCGGCTACGGTTAGTTACTGTAGGTTGATTGTTTGTTTGTTTGTTTGTTATTTTTAGCCAGTTATTTATATGTTTATAGTACACAAAGCAGAAAAGCATTATTGTAAGCAATTTAGCACTTAAGAGTGCGTAAATTGTTCAGTTTAAGTTACAAAATTACTCATGATTTTCTTCTTCAAGTGCAAGAAAAAAATAAAAAAATATAAAAAAAAATAAAGAACAACAATAACACTAAAGCGAAAACTTTTGCAACAATATATCGAAAGTGAATTTTTTTCTGTTGAAAAGTTAATCATACATACATATATATATATATATATATAGATATATAAAATGAAGTAATCATAGCAAAAACAGCGAGTTTGTGGTTTAAGTCTTTTGTTTTCAGTTTTTCGTTTTCATTTTTTTTTTTTTTAAATTTTTTTTTATGTTTTATTATAGAAATAAAGTAATTTGTTCTCTGCTGCTTTATATATACAATAATTGTAGAACAAAATGTTGTTTTCATAGGAAATGAAAAATAACAAAAAAGATTGCTTTTCTTCATTTTGTGGTTTTATAATTGACATTAAATACCGATGTGTAAGAATTTTCAAAAATTTCCTTAGCTCTAAGGAAAACCAAGATTATTATAATTCGTTTTCTTTATTACGAAATTATCAGTGTAGGAGGTCTCTCTCTTCATCCGTTCATCAAGACAAATTATTTGTTTATTGGTTTATCTGTTCACCTATAAACCTACAAATTTCCATCTCAAAAGGTAAATGAATCTTTATCAGTTACACCTACATTGGGATAAGCATTTTGAAAATCGTTCCTCTTTAGTTTCACTTAGACCTAAGCATTTTTCCATCTTTCCCCTTCCGATGGCTAATATAAGAGGTTCTCGCAGTTTTTTTTTACCACTAGATGCCAATATTGATGCCTATGTATAGGGCAACACGCACACGATGATCTCAACTGAACGAGTGCTTGAAAGGTGACATTTCAGCTTACAGTTTTTGTGAAGATGGTTTTCAAATTCTTTGTTCATGTGAAAAGTTGGAATCATTTGAAAATGAGTGAAATATCTGAAGAGATACATTAAGTGATGCTTTGCCATTCACTAAAAAAGTCGATGAAATTTTGCAACTGATAGAGTAAGACGGGCATGCATGCTATCAGGAAATAGTGCAGGCACTAAACATCAACCACATGAGAGTTGGGAATTATTTGAAAAGAGTAGGCTACAAAAAGAAACTCAAAGGAAGACTAAAAAACCGCGGAGACCTTTTCTATCACGCATTACTTACTATTGGTTGAAAAGTATTTTCGTCACTATTTGATTATGGCTTCTTATTGACTAGTCCATCTCACCGATTAAACCTCCCATGCCGAAGGAATTGGTCCTTATTTCCGTTTCGCTTCATTTCTTTACGGGTTTTCTATGAAAGCGGTTCATACTCTGTGGCATTCCATGGCATTAGCATTACATTGTAACGAACATTAGAGCATTAGATTAAATTGGGGGCAATAGTAGGATAGGCAAACCCTGGACGGTGCACCATGTTATTTGTGATCATGGTATTTAACCCTTTGCGATCGGTAAATTTCTCTAATGCTGGAGCATCAGCTAGCCGGGATAAACTTAGCTTGTTGGAAGTATTTGTTCCTTAACACTGTTAATGTTAAAAAGCATAGGATTTCTTAAAACTGATAAGCGTTTTTTTCTTACTTTCCATGCCTAAATTACGTAAAGCAAAATGTTTCCGAATCATTAATGACATTTGCCTGAGTGCTTAACGGCAGCGATTTCTACGAAAATTTGCCGCATCGTTCTCAAAAGGGTTAAAGTGGGAAATGGACAATCACTATTCCTTAACCTTAAACACTTCTCTAGTTGTTTTATATTCTTGGTAAAGAGTTTTGTGTTCTCATCTATGGCTATCTGTAAACACTTTTTATATAGGGATCGAGAAAAACAAAGGACTTGTATAAGGAGTTAGTTTATTATTCTAATTTAGTTACGACTTTTCGGAAATGTTGTAATTTGTATGCTCATACACTAAATAATTAAACATATAATAATGTTGTTATTGACGTGCAAGCACACCCATCCATCCATCCATCCATTTACACGCCTGCTTGCATGCCTGCATATCGGTCTGCATCAAGCTGTGAATAAACGAAATCTATTAAAATGCTAAACATTTTAAACCATTTTTTTTTTCTATCGCATTTGCAATTGTACGGCAAAGCAGTATTTGTTCAACATACAGATCACGCATCAGAGATCGTGTTGTTTGAAGCGATTTCATCATTTGTTTTTTTTTTTGTTAAACAACACATTGAATTCACTTTCATCAACGACAGCAATAAATTCTCAACTGTAAACCGTGTTATTGTGTAAACAAAAAAAAAAAAAAAAAAAAAAAAAAAAAAAAAAAAAAAAAAAAAAACGAAAAACACAAAAATTGCCAAAAAAAAAAAACTTGAAAGCAAACCTTGTAGCAAACATGATTGATGTGCGAATTTTATTAACTAATTACTGTTACATAATACCTAGAATTAAACAACAATTCTCATTAATAATAAAACTTCTGTATTAATATCAACTCAAGTAAATAAATCTTGGCATGCAATTTGGGTTCAAGCTTTAAGCTTTAAGGGATGAACATGAAACTCATTTATTTGACTTTCTAAGTTCTACTTATCAAGTCAAGCAGGCATTCGTCATAACTACTTGTTTATTATTTATATTCTTTAAAATTTGACTCATGAATGCTTCGCTCGAACCATTAATAATCTAGGGAATGCTTAATCTATCAGTTAGTTTTTTGCTTTTTTGCTTTAGAATATTCTTGACATTAATCGATTTTATATATATACATATATATATATAGGAAATTTTTGTATAACAACTATCATGTCTATAAGTTCTCTTGGTCTGCCCAATTATTGGCACTCGTCAGTGCCAGTTGAAGAGAATTGAAGGCTGTAGAGACTGTTCTATGTGCCATAGCCAAGCCAGCTAGTTCGGAAGATTTAGGGGGTTTTGCAAATTTTGTCTCACGGACATTCCACGGACGATTACACTCAAAAAAACATGCATGTACTTTATCCTTATATACATATATATGTATATATATATATATATATATATATATATATATATATATATATGTACGAATATGCATGCATATATTCTATAGGCGGGCGGACGAAACCTACCTTACCGAACGGGCATAACCTAAGCCCTGGACCGTTCTTCATCCTGCCCTACCTATGGTCCCCTTCGGCCCAATATATATGTAAAGGTAAAGTCATATAAAAAGTCTTTGCGTGTTTTTCTGCGAGTTGGTGTTAACATAGTTGGTGCCTATATATTTTGGGCAAGAGTTACACGATTGTTTCAAACGAGCATGTATTGTTCGTCTAAAAAGTTATCTTGATTTGAAAATGGATGAAATAACCAAAGAAATACGCTGCGTGATGCTTCTTCGCCAGCAAAAAATTGGGAAACAAGCAAACACCTGTTGAAAAATTTGTACTGCAAGGAAAGGAAGAAGTCAAGAGCGGCTTGCTCGATTTCTTTCCGAAAGTTTAGATATTGTCAGGAATAGAGGAGGCACTAACCATTAGTCACTTATAGGATTGGAATCATTTTGAGAAGAGCAGGCTTCAAGAAGGAGCTCAAAACCGCGGAAAAAAACGCAAATATTTTTTATATCGACCCTTATATCTATATTTCATAACGTGGCTTACATTAATTGAAATTCATTCGTCCAAAGGATATTAATAAGCTTGACAATCAGCCAACTTCAGAGAAGTTTATTGAGTTGAGTCGTACGAAAATGTTATTTATTAGAACCAGGAGCTTCACTTATTGTTAATAGCGATGAATTAAAAAAAAACATTTTCTTTCTATTACGTCAAACAGCTGCATTAGTTTTCTTTGAGCTGAACAAGTAAAAAAAGCTTATGAAGGTCCTTAATAAAAAGGTATAATTTTGCAAAGCCAAAGATTCCTTGAGTTTGTTCATTATAAGAGAGAAATTTACAAAGCTTATATCGCCGCGCCTAGCCTTTCAGCAGGAAGGAAGCAAGCGAGGAAACGCCTATGAAAACTCAGTCTTTTTGCCGTCGGCATAAGTAAATTTGGAACGTTTTATTGTCAGTACTGTCATAGGCCTGACCGCCCACGGAGGCGTGGAAGTATATATAACCCATTGATATATCGTTAAATTGTTGTTATCTTCGACCAAAATAACTGTTGTTTTCCCATTTTGCGATTTGGGTAAATGAAATGATATTCCGGGGAGGTGAGAAGGAGCCGGCCCGCCCCCCCGTGACATGAATTTGTAGCATTGCAACTTAATTTTTTGCAATTATTTTGTTATAAATGTTAATAGCTCGATATATATATATATATATACATAAGCAATATCATGTACATACAAAGCAATATCATTTTCTTTTGAATAAACATAAAATAAAAATGTAGATATAAAAAATGAAACGTGTGCGTTCCTTTTGCTAACGCAATGTAGCAGAAAACAATGCACAAGAAAAAAAAAAAAGAGCATAACACAAACGAAGAGAAAAAGGCGTGTGGCTACTTTACTGATGACCCTCGAAGTTCAACGATAGAAATACGAATAAAACAATAAAAGCTAAACGCCTACAAGCTAAAAATGAAAATAATAAAACTCATCACTTTATATATCGCGTATGGTATGCTTAACGTGCTGGTGGCCCTTGTGCCTGTCTATAAACCAAAGCGAAAGAAAAATAATAAAAAAAAAACAAAAAAAAAAAACTACGCTTTTTGTTATAAAGCTTTCAAATGAAAACGAAATCATAAAAAGGCAAACAAAAGACGTTACTGAAGACACACAACAATACACACCACAAGATGACTAGAATAGAACTTCACAACAAAATTTATACATATACATACATACAAACATACATACATACATACATACACAAACATACACAAAGTAATGAAAGTTAATTTGTTAAAATCGACACAAAAACCAACACAACACAGCAAGTGATGTGACCACCATGACAACCTTTTAAAGAACAAAAGGGAAACCAGAACAGTAACGAAACAAACAAAAATGCTATAGAAAAATTACAATTTGTTTTAAATGGTATTTTTGCTCGGTACTTACTTGTACATTTAGAAGAGCAATAAAAAAAAAAAAAAATTACAACAATAATAATAATAACAACAACAGCCATAGCAGCATACAGCAGTAGAGCAATAGCAGAACAATAACAAAGAGTTAAACGACAAGCCCTTCTTCCTTCCCATATAGAAATTGTGTGGAAAATCCCAAATAGTTTTTACTTTAGATTCACTCTACTCACTAAAGCAACGTTAGCAGCAATGCTTTGAGCTCGGTTGCGACCGCGACCGCGGCGGCGGCGGCGTTTACATTCCGAAAATATATTACGTTTTAAGTTCAAGTCATTCAAAAAATTGTTTTGTATTTTCTGACATTTCCGAGGCACATCGATATATGTGTGTATATGTTTATCTATATGTATGTATATATGTATATAATGCATTGTATAGTATTTGTTGCACTTGCCGCTATATTTCTCTATGTGGCTGACGCGCATACAAATGCACAAATTTGCAGTTAATTGCATTTCGATATCTATGCTTAGGCATCATCAACATCACATAAGATAAACCGACTGGCCAATCTGCCTACGACCGTTCGATCGACACTTTTTATATACTATAGCAGCAACAATAACAACGAAAAAGCTAAACTAATTTAGTTTAACCTCAAATAATGATCGTAATGATGCTGTGCTCTCGATATTGTTGCAAAAAAAAAAAACAAAAAAAAAAACGAGCTGAGCGAAGAAGAAATAGAGTTTTACGTTATAAGGAAATGGAGCTAAGCGCGACACATAACCACCACTTATTCAACCATTCCACCATCGTCGTTAACAGATTCATTCTAAATGTTTTTTACCATTTTTTTTTTTTTTTTTTTTTTTTTTATGTTTTATTCTCAGAAATTACTAATTGTCTGATTATTGGTTGGGATTTAGGTGGGAATTTGTGTTTTAACATTCGCCATATATATAGATATATATATATATATATATATATATATACAAGTGAACTAACATCATCAAGAACAACAGAATGGCATTTAAAGTTGAAGGTCTTTACTTTTGCTATAAAAATAATTTAAAAAATTCTGTTAACGTCACAGGACAATGACAGTATTTATATGACAAAAATACAATAATAAACTCATAAAACTCAGCAGGAAATTTTTTTTTTTGCAATCATTCCATGCTTCCTCCCGATATGCAGACATAATAATTTTGTCATTGCACTTGCCCCAGCTTGAAAATACGAATGCTTGTAGTTAAAAAAAAAAAATGTTACTAAATAAAATTTTAATAAAATGAGCAAAAAAAGAAAAACAAATTCCTTACTATTTATTTATCTTCTTTAAATCATGTTGTTGCAGTCCTTTCAAACTGATTATCTGATATTGAAAGTTGTTAATATTGTTACGTTTCTGCGACTACTATGACAAACAGCCAGACAAGAGAGAAATTCTAATGAGGAAATCTATGTAAAAAAGTGTTTTTTTTTTAACAATTTGAAATGGAATTTTTCTGAAGGCAAGGAGGTAATGGTTGGAGTATTAATATTTGAGGGGAGGCATATAGTGAGCATTAAAAAAATTTTTTTTTTTTGATTATGGCATTACTTGACCCGAGGCATACTTAGATATGTGTGTGTCTATCAGTTTTATTTGTGTGTAATAGTGTAGTTTGACGCCACTTTTGCGGAAGCGCCCCACCTTTAACTTAACCAATGCAGTAGTAAGACTTTGCCCTCTGTTCTGTTATTTAAATAAAATTTAGGGCAACCTTGCAGCATCACTGGAAGAGGAATGGAGTCCTACGAGTCATGAGCACGTGCTATAGCTGAGCTTGCTCGTTCGTGAGATGAGGGAGGGGTTCTCGCTCTTCTAGGACGGTTACACCGAAGAAAGTGCACACACATGCCCCTCATTTAATTAGCCGAACGGACATTATATTTATTTCACTATTCAAACGGACTCCTGGTCCCTGAGCCTATCTCAACCCACACCGCCTACGATCCATTCAGAATTGTAAGGGGTTCTGCCATAAATTACAAATTTAAAGGATAAAAATCACTTAATATACATAACTTTGTCTAACGAAACACGGCGAAGAATATAAAAATATTGATTTTTGTTTCAGTGTTGGAGACTATTTGAAGTAAAGACTTCATTTTCCTTCGTTTGTTGTCAATAAATTATTATCCTCACGAGTAGCCGGGTAGGCAAAGCATGTCGGCTAACAACTCAAAGGCCGCAGAATCAAATTTCATATAATATAAGTTATCCGGCAGCCTTTGAATCCATATTTTGTTGCCTTTACGATTAGCCAAAAGCAGTCTTTTGCGTTGATTTAAACCTTAAGTCTTAAACTGGAAGTTGCTAAACGAATAGACCGGAAGGACCTACTCACATGGAAATATATGGACTATTAGTAGAGGGGGAGTAGATTTCGAGTGATGGAGTAATGGCTGAACAAGAAAGCAAATAAATTTTTTTGCAGCCACAACTTGGCTTGTAAGGTCACAGGAAATTGTCTTGCTGCGAAGAAGCGAAAGGCTGGAAACTTTTGCCATCGAATTTATTCAATGCCTAATAATGATAACAATAGCAAAAAATATCCTTAACCTGACCCGGAAAGCAGATCTTCGGACTTTATATAAATATATATAATCTGGGTCTTTATCGATCTTATAGTTTATGAGTTGTGCATATTTGTGCTTATAAATGTCGGCATTCCATTACCCATCTACCTGTTGTAGCGAATAAAAATATTTCGAGAAACAAAGAAAAAAAAAAAAAAAAATAAATAAATAAACAAATTAAAATCACAAACAAATCAGCACTTGGAGCAATATTTTCTTCTTTTTTTTTTTTTTTCATTTCAGAAAATTGAATTCCACAAAATCATAATAATAGATATAAAAGTATGTATGTGTGTTTGCGTGTTTGTGCTTGTGCTTTTGTGAGTGATTGCGGTAGGCTCTCAACAAGAACAATAATAATAATGATAATAATGCAGCAGCAAAAAAAAAAAAAAAAAAAAATTAAAAATAAAACAACAAAAAATGAACAAACGAATGAAATGCTCCCCTTCAACAACAATGGATTAGAATGTTCTTTTCGGGGCCGCTCCCAAAAATATGTCATGTTCTTAAGCCAAACTACTAAAAAGCGTTGAAAAGAATGTTAAGACAGGTTTAAATATAAAAAAAAAATAAAAAAAGTAAAAAAAAAATTAGAAAAACAATTTATAAACTAAATCAACAAATACAAACACACTTACACATACACATGCAATACAAATTTAGTAAATAGTGGTCACTTTGTTAAGCAACAAATTTGAAATATTTTTCTTGATTTTTTTTTCTTTTTTTTTTTTGCCTTTAAAATACTTTTTAAATTTTCTGACAACAAAAGAAAGAAAAATAAAATTGTTTTTCTTGTACTAATATTTAAAACCTTGTTATTGAGCATTTTTGCTTGAGGTTCGTTCAGTTTTATACGTGCTCTGGTTTAATCCCTCATAAATTCGATACAAGACAAGTCTGGTCACAATTCACTCTTTATTTATGTCAACCTTTAAGCAAACTATGTTCATAAACATATACTCATACATGCATATATTTATATACATATAGATAGATTTCTAATGTATTTAGCTATATAGTTTGTTGTCGTTGTTTGTTTGCGAATAAAGTCATACTATTTATACTGTTTGAGACTAGGTTTATTTTGTATATGACCGCCAGTCATACTCAGGGTGATTTGTGTTGCGTTCTTGTGTTATTTCATATAAACTGCAATCAAAACAAGAATAACGAAAAAAAAAAACTATATATATATATATACGTATATATATATAAAAATTGTTGATTACGTGAAACCTTGTTGCCTTGAATATATTTATGTAAATGTTCTAAATTACATATAAACATATAAATATAAATATATATGTATATATGTGCATGTATGCATAACATATGCATAAACGAGCACATACATATATATATATATATATATATCGTTATAGTAAACATTCCTAAGAAAAGGTTAAAGACATGATGTCTATGCTTTTGTTTTGTGTTTTTTTTTTTTTTATATTTTTTTTTGTTTATTTCTTTCTTTTAATGAACAACACCATAATCTATATAGGTATCAGTTCATTAAGCAGATCCGTTTGCCTACCTGTCAACACTTTTCACAGTTGTCAGAATTTAAACGCAGAAGAATCATAAATTTGTTACAGGTTTCTAAAAAAAAGTTGACTACTGCCGTACACACCCAGTTGGTTATAACATACAATGGCTATAACGGCTAATTAAGGGTGAGGCAATAAAAAATCTTGAAAATTTCAAAATTAAATGCTTTGACGTCTTTAGTTACAAATGATCATCATTTACGATCCGCAAAGTAAATAAACATAAAAACTCATATACGCTTTTCTTCATAAAGTTTTCTTTTCAACAAGCCGATCGGTATTATTTCCTCTTTTAACGTTAAACAAAACATGTTTTGTGAATACTTTTCCGAAAAATTAACTGTCTGATATATGAGAGTAAAACAAACCGTGACTGTCGCTTTTTTTTTTTTAAAAAAAGATTATTAATTAACTAACAACAGTGTAGTTGTGTGCTTGTAGTAATAGTTAATGTGCGAAAATGCGAACTTGAGATAAACAAAATCGTAAAATAAAAATTTTAATTACTCAACAATTTACGAGATACGAGCCAGCGAAAATAATTGCAACTTGTGAAAAACTATAAACTGAATTAATGCCTCATTTTCGATAGTCAGATGATTATCTGTTTACTATACGTGAACCACATTCCCCAAGAAGTAATTCATTTTCGCTGAGAAATTCAGTGAAACTTTCGTAGTTTAGTCTCGAGAGTGTTTGCATAACACAGACTCTCTTATTGTTGGGAACATTTTGGTTTAGTGAGGAGGAGCAAGCTTATAAAGCTGCACAGTAATGCCGACACCTCGTGAATTTCAACATGATTTGAGTAGTAATTGACTATTAGTAGAAGATTTTAAGAATTTTGATTTAATTCAAAGTGAGTCAGCCATTTTCACTATTCTTTCTTTCTCTCTCTCTCTCTCTCTTTCTCTCTCTCTCTCTCTCTCTCTCTCTTTCTCTCTCTCTGAAAATACTTAGGAGTGCAATTCCACTTAAAAGTAGCGAGCAATATTCTTTACTATAGATATGATTCTACTTAAGGGGCTGGAAACTTTTGGTAATTAAGGTAAGGTATTAGTGTTTTTTTAGCAGAGGAATCTTCTATTGCCTTACTATAGTCTCGCGTAACTAATTTTATTAAACTAAGCACTCAAAGAGAAGCAACTAAGAGAATTATATTTAGTGTTGACCGAATCTTTTATGCTCATCCCTGATTAAAAAAAAAGGGGAAAAAACTAAATTTTCTTTCTCTATATTATGTGACTGTTTTCACTCTCGGTGATATGTGGTGGGCGCGGTGATTTTTTTTCCATTTTCAGACAAAAAGTGCATATATATATGGTGTAGGACTTATACCTGTATGTGTAACAAGCAAAAAACACGGGAAGCAAGTATGGTCGCAATTTTTATCGCATAGACGTGTGGGTCTTATAGGCGTGTCCTTTGAAAAGTTTGTGTTATTTCGAAATTCTTTTACCAATTTATAGGCGATAGCTTTAGTTTTGCGAACGGGCGAATATTTACCACAAATACTACATACTTGCGCAGACGGATAGATGGATATGTTTAGGTGCGTTCTAAAGCTTTTTGGAAACTTGTTTCGGCATTGAAAAAAAATTAGATTTTGCTGCACTATAATTTTGAGCAGGCGTGGTCAACTTTTTCGATATTTCTACAGAGCTTACAGCGACACCTACCGAATATGCGTACAAATTTTTGCAAAAATTTTACTTTACGAGTAATGAGGAAGAAACCAATTTCTTACTGCTTTCCCAATTTATGTGACGCTGTGGGCTTGTCTTTTAACCGATTTGGCCCATTTTCAATAGCAATCTGCGAACAAGAATTACCAAAATATTGCTGCTCAAGTTGAAGTCGACAGCTTCATTTTTGCGGCCAAGAGAGAGCTCAGAACACGGCTTGGCGGACTAACATCCTCAAGTCGATTTAGAATTTGATGCCGATTAAAAGGATATATACTTTCTGATGTCTCTGAAGATTGCTTTTCGGAGTTGCAAACGCGTTCACAAAATGAGTATATCTCTCGTCCTTCAGTGACGACTATAAAAGCAATGTTGGCTAACAAAAAGACATAGAAGACTTTGTAGTTCTTTCTTTCAAATATTTCGAAAGGCAAACAATCTTAAGTCGGAATAAAGTTTGACATAAGAAAACTTTCATGTTACGCTTTCATTTCATATTCCAAGAAAGTATAAAGCAAACAACAGCACCACATGAATCATTTTTTTTAGCACTAATTATCTGTGGTTTTTACCTTCATAGTTTATGAAGTAAAGTTGTAAAATATCATAAATCAATTATGCAATAAGAAAGAGTTAGAAGAAAAAGAAAACTTGAATTCTAGAGATTTTTGCTAGATGCTATGCAAACAGCAAGTATGGAAAGAAAAATAAATGGTAAAGTGTAGTCGTATCTGTCTAATATGATATTAAGGTTTTTTTTTTTTTTTTTTTTTTTTGAAAAGAACGGAAGCAAGAAAAGTAATTCCTTAAAACAACGTTAAAGAGAAGAATTTTCGGCCTAAAAGTCGAAGTTTACAATTGATTCTATAATGAAAATCAGAAGTAGTTTAAAACATACCCAACCACGATACTGAACGGTTAAGTTAGGGAAACCCTAAAGCAACGTAACTTTCGATAAGGGAACGACTTTTCTTGCACAAGAATGGAAAAGCATTCAATTGTTCGAAAGCTTTGGCACCCATGTTTTCCTAAGGCTGACGGAATCTTTATATACGTAAATCCATCATTGCGAAAGGCGCTGCCGACAAGACATAAGCACTTTAGCCCGTTTATGGACAGAAAAGGGCCGTCTGTCCTCAAGAACGATTCGGTTTTTTGGAGTTATCCATTCTTTGGTACCGTCATCTGAGCGGCAGTTCTGCTTAAAAACAGGGCAAGACATCAGACAGAACAGAGCCGTCTGTCCGCATGAATGGTTTGTTTTGTGGGATTATCCTGTCTTTGGTATCGACATCTGAGCGGGGGCTCTGCTTGAGAAGAGGATAAGACCTCGAGTGAAACTAGCTTTACTTAGAAGGCGCAATATCTGGTGACAGCAGGATGTGCGTGCTTCAAATATTCCTGCATTTGTTTTTTTGCAGGTCATGGCCGAGCATTTGCGTGCACATCAATCAAGTACTTCTTGCTTCCAATTTCTTTTAGGCATTTAGGCATTATTATTCTAGTTTATTAAGCTCTTACCCGTTTTGATGATCACTTTTCTTCTAGAGTAACAACAACATTCAGTCGGCAAGACACTACACTTTAAAGCAAATTTTGCCCTGTATTTAGAATAGATTTAGAAGCCTTTACTTCTTGATGGTTTTTGACGCTGTTATTAATCGACGTCTATCTTTGGAAGTAGCTTGTATACGTCATCTTTGTCTACAGATTCTTGCGCAGAAATACCACTCATGTCGTATAACACTCAACTTGCAAATGATTATATAGACGATATTACTTAACTTTTACTGAGATTTACTGTACAATCTTTCCTAACTTAAGAATTGAAAAATAGTTGAACTATGTTTTGATTCTTCCTTTCGATAGCGATCATATGTGACTGGCGTGGCGCTTTCATTTTTCATGATTAATTTATATAACAATTTAATAGTAATAATAATAATAATAATAATAATAAAAAAACAAAGAACAACCAAACAACAACATAAAATAACTTTTTCACTGCAATTAATTAATTATTTCAAAGGAATTAATAATAAAAAATAATAAAATAACATAACAATAAAATCCAGTATGCAGAGCAATTACTCACTCATAACAATATACATTCGTTCGCTCTTCTCTCTGTCTCTTTTACCTTTGCGTAGTCACACATATCTTTATTCTAATCGTTGTTAACCATAATTACAAATAGCTCTGACTAAATGCACTAAAAAAAAAATAAAAAAAAATAAAAAAAAAAAACAAATTAAAATCAATTTCATTTTTATATGAAATTAATTTCAATTTAATGCTAAAGCAGAAATTTATTTTTTTAAATTTCAGCCTACCTCTCGCTTCAGCATAAATAATATCCACAAAAAAAAAAAAAAAAAAAATTAAAAAAACAAAACAAATATATTTTATAAAATTTCATAAGAGTGAGAGTAGAAGAAAATTAGATAAAAAAATTTAATAAAATCGTTAAGCAAAAAAAAAAAAAAATGCAAATTTTTTATTAAAATCACCTGTTAGTCGCATTGCTATTGAATTGTAAAATAAATATAAAAAAAAAAAATAAATAAATAAATAATTAAAATTTGCAATGGCTGTGCAAAACCAAAGATTAATGAAATCCTCTTTGGCTGATAATACGGTAACAACAACAACGACAACAACAACGCCAATAACAACACAAACAACATCAACAAGAAATTCGAATTCTACTACCGTGCCATCAATGACAATGCCGCCATCATCATCGTCGACATCATCACTGCCAGCGAAAACACTTCAAGCGACCCACACATCTGCTCCAACACCAACCGCATCACCGCAAATAGCAACGCATGCTACCATAAATGGTGGTCCGCGTGTATCATTCAATCGCGATGTTCATGTCAAACGAATCGGTTAGTGTTGGTGGTTTTTATTAAATGATTACTTCTTTTTTTTTTTTTATATGTATATACATACATACATATATGTTTGCATGGAATATTTCTTTATCTATATATATTAATAATTTCTTTTTTTTGATCTAAAAAGTTCAAAACATTAATTTCTTTACATTTATCAAAAATGGAAGACTTATACAAATGAGATAATTTTGTCAATTGTCCCACGCAGCAATGAACTTGCGAAACGGCATAAAATGCTAGAGTTTCTCTTTTTCTCTCTCTCTCTCTCTCTCTTCATTAGCATAACAGGTTGATTAATAGCACAGACGTGAAGTTGTCTTACAGTCTTTTTATATAGAACAAAAACATCTTCCACAATAGCAGAAAGCATCTCTTCAAAGGCATTTTCTTTGGCTATTTGATCCTAGGGGATCTTTCATCAAAATTGCGTCATTTTGTGACCGAAGATTTTCCGCAGAAGGCGATGTTCTCTTTAGTCGTCGTGGCATTAGGATTTTTTCCGAAAAACGTTTAATGGTTTTTTTACCGGTGGCGACTCTAATTCGACAAGAGTACGCGTACACTTACGGAAATGAGATATGAATTTGAATCACAGGGTCAAATATTAATCATCCTTGTGCCATGAACCTACAGTTAATGCGTTTTGACAAAAGAGCAAACATTCCGACACTCCCAGCTGTGATGGACCTTCAAGCAACGTCAACGCACACAGCAACGGACTAAAAGTGCCTCAAGTTTACTTATAGCAAGGGAAGTAAATAGTATTCGCCTTAGGTGTAAAAATTTGGATCATTTTAGAGCCATTAAGAGAAAATGCAATGCTACTACTACTATGTGATGGCATTATTCTATATTAAGGATTGAAATTGAGTTTGCTAACAAGAGCCTGCGGCCTATCGCCTCAATCTCATAAAACTCTTGCGAAGAATTAAAGCCATTCAAGTATCAAACACAAGCGATATATCGTGTAGTTAAAATATTTGCAACAAACGATTTTCAAAACAATTTTTAACTAAAAATTTTCCTCAATCTTCATAATATTCGCAACGATTCCGTCTTTGTTAACATTTCGCGGTATCGCTGTACATGGGTACTTCATAGAATTACTTACGCTTGCGTACTTATGCATATTTCATTTATGGGTACGGAAATGAATAGGCGTTAATGTTCATTTCTCAAGCAGCTGCCTATTTATCTATCTATCTTGTGTGTGATCTTTTTCCTATGCATACTTTTCGTAAACAATGCCTCAAATACGTCTTCCGAAAAGAAAAAGAAAACAATGCGTAGCAACTTTCTACACGACTTTTACTTTGCGACATAATAGCGAGAAAAACCAAAAATTTAGAAAAAAAAAAAAAAATTATTTTTCTTATTATCTCACGGCAACACGTTTCAATTTCAATGCGATATGCAATGACGTCTCGCTTAACTGATGATTAACTCTCTCTCTCTCTCTCTGCGGCAACATGTTATTACGAAAATGCCATATTTGATGATTTGAGTTTTCCACGAAAGCTGGTTGATTATCGAATAAAGGAAAAAGCATAGATACAATCATGATGCTTGACTTGTCTCATCCATTTATGCGACTTGTGAAAACATCAATTTAGCGGAAAAAGGGATTAGAGCGAAAATGTCGCAATGAATTTAGGTCAAGGTAACCTGCTTGCAAAGGTGCACACCTGTCGCTTCTAATTTAGACTAATATTCCAACGGACAACACCGAAAAGAGAATTAAAGCGTTGTAATTATAAGTTCCTCTAAAGTAATTTGGAAATAGATCTCCTAAGAGAACTGTAAAGAAAGCCTATACTATTCTCTCAACAGTACGAAGTTAATCTCAAAAGAATTTCAACAAATAACATAAAAATGACAAAAAAAAAATAGTTTACGTTACAATATTATTAAAATCAGTAAATGTATGTAAAGGTGAAGTACCTTGAAATGAGTTCCTAGAATAATAATTGTTACCTGTAAGGAGAATGCACGATGCAAGCAGATGAATGTATTATATTCCCTTGTAAGAAACAAGGGAAGATTCTATATAGATATGTGAAATGTGAAAGAATTTCTTTGCAATTTCAAGCCAAGCATGAA
>NW_023998422.1:8049357-8099820 GCF_014805625.2 Glossina fuscipes
ACGTGTGTACAGCTATATAAAAATATACAGATTGTATATATTGCTGTATACAGACCGCATGACAGCCTCATAACAACAACAATATAAATAGATACATACATATATGCATGTATTTAAAATGATATTTAAGCAAAAAAGAAAACAAAAAAAATAAATAAATAAAAAAGTAATAATAATAATAACAAAATGAAAACAAAAAAAAAAAAAAAATTAAAAAAAAATGAAAAAAAAATTTAAAAAAAAACTATAAGAGCAGTTTTATAAAATGCAACGTATCGTATCGCATCAGTTGCATGCTCATTATATTTATCTGCATAGTTATGATTGTTGTTGTTGTTGTTTTTGTTTTGTTTTTTTTGTTTTGTTTTATTGTCTCCGTCTGCGTGTATTAATGTATGCTAATGTATGTATGTATGTGTATGCGTTTAATTGTTATGATTATGTCTCGCTTATATGCAAGAGATTTGATCTTTCAAGCTGCGGTATCAACGTATTAGTGCGCACATCTCTTTTGTATCTATATATATATATATATATATATATATTATATATATACGCCCGAGACAGTAGAGAAATAGTTTTGCTTTAAAGCGGCTTTTAATTGTGGTGAAAAGATTTATTTCATTGTTGCACTGAATTTATGGCTTTTAAAATAATTTTTGCAAGTTGTGCTTGGTTTTCTTTCTACTTTTTTTATTTCTTTTTTTTTTTTTTTTCTCCCTTACATTTTGTTGTTGGTGTTTCTCATTTGTATTTATTTATTTATGACTACTACTGGAAGCTCGATTGTCAGTCGGTGGCATAAATGTATGCGAATTCTGTAAACATCTACAGGCGTATAGACGCTCAGAGAGGGTGATATGATGCATACAGACGGACGGACAACCAAAGAAACAAATGAAGAAATTTAAAAAAAAAAAAAAGAAACCAGAACAACATTGCAAATGACAAACGTTAAGTAATAAAAATTATTTAAATGTTTTCAACTACGCCTGGCTCTCTGACAGTGCGTCTGCCTGTAGTTCTCTTAAATTTAGTTTCCGTCCTTTTATGTGAATTATTATTAGTTTTATCGGCCCTTCTTATTAATTTTCTATATTTACATTTTCTGGATATATTTCTTCCCTTTTTTTTTTTTTTTTTTTTTTTTCTCTTCATTATATTAAACATCGCGATTTTATCAGCGCAAAAAACTTTATAAAAATATTCGCCGGTTAGTTAAAGTGTAAAATAGCTAAACGCCGAGATATTATTTACTTTCGCTAATATTTGAGATGGCTCTTGCACGTACTTTTAAAATAATGAATGCGTCCTTCCTGCGCAGACGTCTAAGAAAATCTTGGCTGTGATCAGAATCACTTTAATCGGATTTTTCGTAATCAATTCGGATATTTTAGAGCCTATGAATAATCGAAAAGTGTCTTCCTTGAGATTAATGCAAGTGGCCTGGAGGCACTAATGCGAGCTAGACAAGAGCTCTTCTGGTTTTAAATTTGTTAGCGGGACATTCAACAGCACAGAGTATAATGAAAGTCTTAGCTGTGATAAGAATCATCTCAGCCAGATTTTTCGAAATAAACTCAGATATTTTGTTTAGAGATATTTAACAGGTGGTTAACTACGACTAATTTAAAAGCAACGCCATCGAGTTTAGTAGGAAAGGATCCAGGGCACACTAATGTGAGTGTGTCACAATAAGTGTGTATGTACAGTCTTTAACTTAAGAGTCTTTGGGAATTTTTACACGTTACACGTTAAGCCTTGATGAACAGAAAATTTATATATATCATATGCCTGAGAAAAGACCCATGAAAGAGGGGGGTTTCCTCATTATTAAGACGATAAGGACCACATCGCTGGAAGAGCTCATGGCCATATCAGAATTGATTCGGGGATTGGAAAAGCGCTGGCTTAAGTGTATTATATATAAGGGGGATTACGTTGAAGAGGACCAAATATTAAAGGTACTGATGGGTAAATCAATATTTTGCGAGAAAATTATAATAGTCAAGCCTCGTATGTTATACGCTATAAAATAAATGGTTCGCATTTTTAGATTAAAACCTCGAGGAAATAGTCATCACTTCCATGAGACAACAGTTTGTTGTATTCTTTCGTCAATACAAAATCTAAAACAATCTAAACAATCTAAAGGAGGAAGAAGAAAATTGAAGATAAGAAAGAGAACAGCAAAAAAAAAAAAAAAAGAAGAAGACACAGGAACCAAAGGGTATGAAAGGAAATAACGCATTCCAAAACCAAACCTCAATCCCAATACTAAGCAACTAGCTATTCTCATATGTCATGATGCCGGTTAAGTCATACTATAGCATTTGTGAAAGGTGGGAAATGAAAAAAAAAGACTAAAGGTTGCATTGCTTGCCAACTTATTCAAACATAATTACGTTTGAAAAATTTTGAAAAATTTGGTACAAATTCAATATCCCTTCAATCAACGCGATAACACTTCTCTGCCTTATAGAAAACTTGTAAAGTGTTTGTGGGGAACGTTTTCCATCAAAATTAAGAGCATAGAAATGACTTGCTTTCTTCCATACGAGAAAATTCGAATCTACGATAAGTCGAGCAAGACAAACGCTGCAGAGCAAATTGTTGAGTAAAAATCATTTGCTTAAAGCTGCACACAAAAAATATCTCGATATTTGAATACCAGATGTAAAAATGTTGAGAAAAATGTAATGATAGAACGGATTGATTGGCTAGCAAATCGTTGCTGAAATAAAACGAAATCGAGCAAGTTTTCAAAAGATCGATAACAGACGATGGAAAAATTGTTCCCACAAAATAGCTACTCATCCAAGATGGTTTAAGTTGTGAAAACGGTGGCAAGGCCCGAATTGATGCCGCATAAAGAAATGATTTGTGTTTACAGTTAAGTTTCAGTTAAGGCCATTTTCAGTAAACATTAAACTGAAGGTCACATAAATCTTATCTTCAATTGACAGTAGAACTATTTTAAAATAATGAGTTGCATTTAAACTGATAGTTGAATTTAACTGGAAGATTACTAGGCAACCGGTAGATCAAATAAAATGAAATAACTGAAAAATGAATCACATGCTTAATGAAATGAATTAAGAAAATCATTCGGAGGAGGCAAAGGAAGTCGGTTACGAGAAATACAAATTCAGCTCCAACGATTTAACTTACAGTTAGCAAATTACGCTTTAGTGAAAGGCAAATAACTTAACTACAAGTTAAGAGTGACAAGTGAAGTAAGAGAGAAATTTGATACATGAAGAGTTGGCCAAGTCAAAATCTTGTGGCATCTTCACCAAGAGATGACGTGAGGGTCATCCAACTTTGGTAACATTAAGTATATAGCTTTTAGACTGTTACTAAGTAGACTATTATAACTCGGCGACGAGTTTTTCTGAAAGATGGTTTTAGGGGTTCACTGGGATATAGTTTTATATATCCTCTCAATAAGCCTTTACTATAAAGGAAAGTCTAACCAGACTCAATGGTAGCTGGTTTGTACAAGTACAACGAATATAGTATTGGTGAGAACATGGAAAATCTGGCCATGTCAGTTGATACGCCCGACAACTGTATATCTTGAAGATAGATAGTTCGGGATTTGGCCAACCTTGACGGTATGGTAATAGTCTAAAGGCAAGAGTGGCGTATTGTTTTATGTGATACAAAGCGCAAAGTTATACTAAAAGCTTTGTAGTCTAAAATATTTGGTACCACGGGGGTCAGGAGCCCGCTCGCAGGTTGGATGTACTAGGAAGGTACGCCGGAGGGTATATCGTCCCTGTGAGCTGGGTACGGCCCTTCGGGGAGTATCGTGGTGGCTGTGGTTTTCACCTTTCCATAGCCATTGGAAAAATTCGAGGTGGGGATAGGCCTCACCACCTACCAGATTGGCGGTTCATTCGGCCATACCCGGTGCGCTATCTGATCACCTAGGGGTAAGAAAGGCCCCCTTATTAGGGGATTGTCTTTCCCCCCGGGGGGAGATCACTCGACTTAAATGAGTACCTATGGTTGTAGGCAATTCGTCTGATTAAGGCATCAAGCCAGGTGCAGACGTTAAACACCAAGAGACATCTGTTACTAAGTAGTATGGAATGGATTTAGACATACATTTAGTCTAACTTTCAGTTAAGCCAAATATAAAGGCACTTGTTTCCATCGAGACTGTAACAAGTAACTTCTTCTTAAGATAATATTGTCTTCCATAAGCAAATTGAAAATTATGTTGTTCGCGTAAACTTTTGCCGACTTTTCTAGAAATTTGTTGATTTGATTTGCAAATGTTGTCTTATTCAGTCTTATTATTAATTTTTTTATTTTAATTTTTTTATTTTTTTATTTTTTATTTTTATTTGGCATTGACAAGGTTGTCTTGACTACTTATTCGGTCTGTTTGTTTGTTTGTTTTTTGTTTCTTTCCCATTTAATTGACAAATGACACTTGCTTGCCAATTATAGTTATAAGCATCTACATAACATGCTCTACGGGTGTTTGGAGTTTCTCGCTAAATAACTTAAATTTGGTGACCAACTTCTAAGCATATTCATCTATGCGGTGGCTTGTGATGTTTTAATGCTGCTTTAAACTGATAGAACATGTAATCGAGAGTTTTATTGCAAGAAAGAAACAAAAAAAAAAAAAAAAAAAAAAATAACAAAAAAAAAAAACAAAAAAATTTTTTTAATAAAAAAATTAAAAAAAAAAAAAAAAAAAAAAAAAAAAAAAAATGGAAAAATTCATTCATTCATTCATTCATTTATTTATATGTTCATTCACATCCATGCATTCACTCCATGATGATAATGATGATGATGAAAATAATGATTACTATGATGACGACGATTATGATAATGTTAAGAGTATTTTATTTATTTTTATTTTTTTTTTTTTATCTTAGACGTGGGCTTAACGCTTTTTGAAAGTAAAGATTTTTTTGAGAAATGTCATGACTGTGCGCATGTATGTGTGCGTGTGTTTGTGTCCCCCTTTACGGCAAATATTTATGAAATCTAAATATTTATTTAAAAATAAATTTATATTTTTCTTTACATATATATATATATATATATATATATATATATATCGTCAAGCGTAGGCAGCTATGAAACGCTTTTATTACCTACACATGTGTATTTTCTATTATACTCAAAGTTTCCTATTTTGTTACATGCACAGGGGAAATTTAAGAATTATTTTGTTAGAAAATTCTCAACCCCGTTGATTAGTTATATGAACAATAAAAGTCAAACGGTGTAGCACAAAGCAAGCGAGAGAGACTTATATTCTTTAGTATCCAGCTCTTCAAATCTACACAGCTGTGAAATGTAGCGAAAACAGTGCATCTGTTGATTCATTTGCGATTCTAGATAAATGTTTTTTGTAAATGGGTCATTTATTATACCGATCGGTGATCGGGGTATATTCGCTTTGTCAGACCGTTTGCAACTCCCGGAAGGAAGTATCAGAGACCTCACCAAATATATATATATATATACTATAAATCGATTTAAGCATGTCCGTCTATCCGTCCGTGTGTGCGTTCGTCTATGTCCTGATTGCAAAAGTAGGGATATCGCCTTTAAAATTTTGCAGAAACATTGTAAGTTCTTGCACGCAGGCTATTGATATTGAAAATGATCCAATTCAGTTGAAGGACACGTCCACAGCGTCATGTAATCTGAAAACACCTCCGTGTTTCAAACGGAGTGAAAAACTGTTTTTTTGTTTATTATTCATAAACTCTAGCAGCTAAATATACAAAGACGCATAGGCGATGCTGATAGAAAAATGAAAAAAATTGACCACGCCTGCCTAATATTATAGTGCATCAAAATGTAATTTTTTTTCAATGAGTTCATAGGGCGCAGAAACAAACTTTGACAACCTCAAAGAGTATAATGAATTCTTAGCCAGTTTCAAATTTGAATAAACCCGCCCGTCTGTCCACCTGTCTGCCTGTGTAACTATATAATATTTATGCTAAACATTCTCCCGTTAGCGAAAATGAAAACATTGCTTAAAAAATTGCAAAAAAATTTGGAAATAACTTCAACTTTTCCACGAGCAAGCCTACAACGCCCACACGCTTACGTGATAAAAGTTTTTATTTTGAAAATAGCAAAATAGCAGCTGCGCCCATTTCACCTTAGAGAACAAGAAAATGTAGTTTTTATTTTTTTTTGCTTTTTTCAGTGTAACGGTAAAGGGTATAGAAATTTCGGTCACGATCACATACAATTTTCTTACTTGTTTTACTTTACCTCACTAATATTTGTATCGGGTTACAGATCATTTCCTTTTTAAACTTTTGAGTATTGTGGGCGTACTAATGGATGAATCATACTCACCTGCCAAGTTGATAAATCAATTAAGAATGCATATGACCAAATTTCACATTTCCGTCTCGATTCTTTTATCACTGCGTGCTCCAATAACTTCAGGTAGAAAGGGTAGAAAGTCAGTCTGGATAAACTTAAACAAATTCATGAAACCCATGTGCTCTTCTGGGTGTATTTTCGGGCTTCACAAACGCAAAGATAAATCTAATATACCGCCTCCTCAAACTTTTTAAAATAATAAATCTATATGTTTATAGTTTGAGGAGCATCTCCAATTAATGTAAGTGGAAGGCCTTAAGACTACGCATTGACTATTTTTTCAAATAAAAGACGATGCCCGTTATATAGATTGACAACGGACAACGATTTGAGGTATTTTTCCGATAAAATCGAGTTCATTAGCTCTTACAGACGTAAGTGCGTCAAACAACTTCTACATATTGCTCTTATAGTGGATCGTGAATGTATCATCTTGACGATTCAATACTGAAACTACCTTGCATCACCTAATCAACATCAAAAAGAAAGTCATGCTATAGTTATCGTAAGGTTAGCTCTCTTAGCTTATTACGTAAGTGTTAATTTCTGTATAAGTCTTACTTTCCTATATGTTGAGGTTAAAGCATTGTCGATAACTAAGCTGTAGTTATCAACTGTAGGTCATTGTTTTCATTGCATAAAAAATGAATTCAGAGGGCGTTGCAATCAGCCAGGGATAATCTACAATGTCAACTGTTAATCAAATCATTATTTGTATGTAAAAATTTCGCGATGACTTGTCCGTATGTACAGAAACAAAGGATATTTGCAGAAATCATTAGATTTTGAATTTAATAAAAATTATTTTATTTTTTTTTTAAGTTATATATTAGGTCGCAGCTAAGTAGAATCTATTATTCGTATTTACCCACCCGTAAGTCACCGAAACAAACGTGTTTTTGTTTTCATTATCTAGATGAGGATTCGGTTAATGTTCTGTCAACTGTTTTATGTGGTGCATGTTACATTCAACTGTTTTTCTTAATCTCTGAAATGGAGAGTCTAAAAGTGTATATTCGACATGTAATGCTTTGGGAATTTAAACAAGGCAATAGCGCTAAGACGAGAGCTGCAAAAAATATGCAACGGTGAAGGACTGACAATTAGCGGATCAGTTAGAAATTGGTTTGTAAACTTCCTTTCTGGAGATACGATCTGAAAAGACGATACGTCCTTTCTACTTTGACGTCAACCTGGAGCAAAATCCGCGTCAATCAACAAGACGTATAGCAAAAAGGTTCAATACCTCACAATCAACTCTTAATTAATATAATTTTGTTATTCGATGAAAGCAAAATAAATATGCGATCAAAAAACTGAAGTTACTTATGACTCGACCCAATATTACGATGAAGGATTATATTATCGAGAGCAGATCAGATCAGATTTACTCAATTATCAAGCCTTTCATCGAATGTTTTATTATACACAATCTTTTCCATGTAATTCATGTTCGGTACTATCGTCCTTCCTATGGTTAATTTCCAATATAAATCATTGTATATTGAAACAGCAGCAGATTCAATGGGAATTGTTTGCAGAAATAAGGGCAAGTGCAAAACGTAACAGTAGTCTTAGTGACTTGCCACAAACGGACTGATGGACAGACGGAATCCGATTGAAAATTTTGTTCTTATATCTAATTTCCTTGAACCCTTGATCAATATATTTAAGGTAAAACAAGAGGAATAACTTGTTCAGTATAGTGCATCATTCCCGTATTATATAATAGATTACTTAATATGAATAAAATGCCAATGTAGATTATTCATAATGACTTGCATATATACGTATATATAGCATCTATAGCAATTTCTAATCTGTTGTTTTATTCTTTTTTGCAGGTATGTGCTGTTCATTTTAATTATTCAAGTGTTAATTGAAAGAAGGGGAGAGAGGTTTTGGTAAGATAAGTTAATGTAATCAGACTATGACAAAAATCGCTTATAATCGCATAGAGAAGCGAATAGAAGTAAGCAAGTAGCAATGTAGAGAAATAAGTTTTAAAACCAGTGTTTCTCCATCCGCTTACCCGCTACCCGCATGTCTCTATACCAGTGATCTGTGAATTTCTGTTTAAGCCACTCTCACATATAGGAATGATTTACATGCTAAGAAAGTGATTTGTGTCTCAAAGCTTGCTTCTATTCAATCGTTAAAATATATGATTTATATAAAAGACTTTTTTTAAATATTATTCAATAGAGTTCAAGATTATCACGAGCTATTAAATGCAAAGAAGTCTTGAAGAGTTAAGCCAAGACATGAATTAAAGCGAAATTTTACGCGGATTTCTCCCCCACAAAATTATGGGTCGAAGGAGATCGTAAGTAGCGCAGGGCGCAGTATCACCTCGTCCGGTAATAAAATTTCGATCGTCCGTCCGTATATCTTGGGTGTGAAACCGCCACACCCACTACGACCGAACTAGCTAACTTTACAATGATATGTGCATCTATTCGTTACATCGTCTAACCGTCTGGCCTTTTGACGGTATACAAAAGCCTCTGACTTTGATTAATTATGATTATAAAAAAAAAAAAAATATAACTTTCTGTTACACAATCATGGCAAAAAAAACGAAATAAGTTTTATATACAAATCTATTTAAATTTTTTACGATTTATAAAAAATAATTGATTTTCAAACTGTACGCGAAACCTTTAACTTTGATTGGAAAAGAAGATTTCGCTTATAGTAAAATCAAAAGTACTCTAATGCCAAATAATTAAATTAAATTAATAGCAACAAAAATTGTTCACTTTTAACATTTACAAATTAGACAATCAACCTTTAACACACACATATATATATACATCCATATAGTCGATTGCTTGGTGTGTCACACAAATACACAAAAAGAATTAATTAAGTAATTACGTCAAAGAAGAGAAACTCACACAACTCACACTCGTACACTCGTACATTATTATTATGTTGTAAGTTGTTCGCGGTGTGCCATGTTGAACGTTTGCCATAGTAAAGATGTTCAAAACTTCCAACTTCTAATCATGACAACACATTCTGATGATTAAAAGATTAACACGACTAAGCGGATGATGAGTATATAATGTTTTGCGCATCAATGTAAAAAGGAAACGAAAATTTTCTGCTTATAAACACAATTTCAAGGTAAACTGTCTCTGGATCTTAACATTAGAAATTATTAGGTAGATGTATCACTTAAAATACCTTAAGCTTTTCACAATTTTATGGCGATAGATTCTAATTGAATTTTATATATGTACAAATATATGCGCACAAACATTTACGCATGACTAGAGAGGAGAGAATTTATTAGAATTTAAAAAAGTCATATGTTAATCTTAGTTTTCTTATGACTTTGTTTACAACGTCATCATTAAATGCTTAGCTTTTCATAAGCATTTGCAATTAGTATAAGTTTTCTCAATCCCAAACTAAAACAGAAATACTCCCAAATATTGAGACCATTTTTAGGGATTTTAAAGAAATGGGGTTTGGGTTTCGGCGGGTGTCGAAAAGAAAATTCGTGTTTTACTATGCGCCAGCCTTTCAAACCCCCTTTTAAGTATCATTCAGGTAGATGTAGATGAACTTGCTATCAGCTTTCTTTTAACTGATCCTTTTTCTGGCCGATATTTTTTGAAAGAATCAGTTTGCCGCCCTATTAGTTATATAAGCAGGAGTCACTTGCATAAGGTGAACAAACTTAATTGACAATCTGTGCAAAAAAAAAAAAGGTTGCATTATCCTCCATCTCTTCATACTTTTATCCTCTTAATGGCCTCACTTCAAACCTTAAGCTCTGCAACCAGCTATTAAAGCAACTTTTTATTATAATTTCTACCGATCAGAGGGACAAAAAGTAAAAGTTCTTTTCACCTTTTTTGTTTTTGGTTAATCGCAGAGTTTTTACCTAAAGTTTTTGCGGCTACCAAAAGACTTTCGCCAATTGTTGCATAGAGGAGAAGGCAATCTCAGCCGCGGAGGTGGTTACACTTCTTACAGCTTAGGGCCTTTTTGAAGCACTCAAAGTGCATCTTAAATTATCCTGCTTCACTGACCCAGCTTGCTAGCCTTCTTCTTGCATACTAAAGCAGCGTGCAGTTCCTGCTCGCTGTTCAATCTTTTTTTAAGAAAAAAAAAAAAAAAACCAGCGAGGGAATGGTGACTAGCGACTATTTCAATAAGAATATAAGGACCTATGAGTTTGGAATATTAAGGTCATGAACTTAGGTAAAGATTTACCCTTGTCCATCCATACGTCCTTCTAAGCTATTTGGTGTTTAAGGGCACTTCAAGGTTTTCTGTTCCCTTTTTTTTTTTCATTTACATTCGAAGTTCAAAATTTTTGAAAATATATTATGATTTATTCAGTAAACTGACAGCGATTCTTGCTTTTGTATTTCTTTTCTTTACCTATACAAGATCATGTACTGAAAAAAAAATAAAAAAAATAATAATACAAATGACATTAAAAGTAATGTCAGATTTAATTTAACTTTTTTTTTTTTTTCCTTTATCAACTTTATTTAACCTTGCAATGAGACAAATTTGGTAAAATAAAAAGTATAAAATAAAAACAAAAAACAATCTTCAAGTTGAACTACAAAATTGTTATTTTTGATTTTATTTTATGATGTCTGAACACGATTCTCTTTGTATTGACGTTGTTGTATTGTACTTTTCTTATTTTTTATTTTTATTTTTTCTTTAAAACACATGTGGGTTTTCAATTCAAAAGCTGTAAAAGCAGCTGACAAATCATTGCAGGTAACTTGAAGCGAACCTTGGATACCCATCAGTTGAATATAAGAAAGTTGCTGAAATTTTTTATTGACTTCAAAAACGCTGCTGTCACCCAACAGCATGAGCAGCCGAGTAGGTGTGAGTAGCAATTTTGAATGCGGTAGAGTTTACTTAACTAATCATACGTAGAGTAAGTGTAGCGATTGGGCACATACTCACTAGGCTGTGCTCGCTTCCCTATCTCTCTTCCTTTTCTCACTTCTTTCCGACCACCAAGATCTTACACGAATAGGGAAACATTCCCTGAATGATTAGTCGCATAACATATTGTTAACGCTTAGCTTCTAGATAATACCGATTAGAAACACGTTCTTATGTAATATAAGAATTTTTAACAAGTTTTTCATTCTTCCGTCAAATGTTTAGCTATTGTTTGCTTATTTCTTAGGAAATTTTTTTAGTAGGTAAACTTAATATATGGAAGATGAGAATAATGGGAAATTTAGGATCATCAGCTACTATGACGTTTCTAGATAGATTAGCTAAATTAATGGACAGATGGAAACAACACCGAATCTATCTGAAATTTTCGATTTCTACCTCATTTGTTTGCGGGATACTGAGAGTATTTGGTTAGTATGTTTAATTTCTACGCATTACACAAGCTTAATAATAAAATTACTATATCTTATTATCTACTAGCGGATATTAAAGAGATAATATAGACCCAGTGATAGAAATCAACATTATATTGTACTTATATGCTTATTACCTGTTTGGTTATTATTGTAATTAACTGGAAGTTGAATGAAAATGAAAAATAAGATATAAGCAAAAGAACAACATTTGTTTTAAGTCGAATCTTGGTTGCTTTCCGCTTCGTGTTGTAAAATATTTTTATTTCAATTCAATACAATTTATTATCAATTATGTTATTCAAAATGTCATTTCATAAAAATTTCGAGTTTAAAAAGGCATTAAAGGTCTTCTTTTTTTTTTTCTAACTAAGCGATTATTAGGGAGAAACAACTCTCTCTCTCTCTCTCTCTCTCTCTCTGTTCTGACAAATAAGTGAAGTTATATTTGATATAACGTCAATACACATATAGACAGACGTAAAGTCGGTAAATGAAATGATTTGATGTGTTTTAAATATCTGAACACCCTTTTAGGTCTCACTTCAAGTTATCGAGTCATCCTTATTTTACTTTGGAAGCGTAAACATTTTGTCTGGATCATCATGTAATCAAATGTGGAAAAATCGGAGATTTTTACCCTGGATGGCTTACGTTAGCCCTTTACCATGGCTGGCAGTTACTCAAAGAGCCTTCAAGTAGTTTCAACTTTTCTGCCAGTTATAAGAGTATGTAGTCAAGCAAGAGCTGAATAAAGCACGTGTGCATATTTAAGGCCCACTAAAGAACGGGTGAAAGGAACGGTGATATATATTTCGTATACTTTTTCCTTTTATTTTTTGCATTGTCTACATTATTGTCTACACATGTAGTTCACATTTCGTTAGAAACAGTGTATGAAACGTAGAATGCTTTGCTAATGTACTCGCAAATCCAAGCGAAAGAAAGAGAGACAGACAAACTACAATCAAGAAAACATGTGCGCATATGTAAGGCCCTGTATTTTTTGCATTGTCTACATTATTGTCTACACATGTTCTTCACATTTCGCAACAAACAGTACAAGAAACGTAGAATGCTTTGCTAATATACGCGCAAATCCAAGCGAGGGTAAGAGAGACAGACAAACTACAATCAAAAGAAAAAAAAAAAAAAAAACGAAATTTTTAATTGTCAATGACGTTTCTTTGTAAGAGTAACAATGACAATAAAAAGTTGAAATATCTCTCATTAAAATATAATTTACGTCTGCTCATACGTATGTATATATATAAATAAAATTGAAAAATTGTAGGTGTTTGCTTTCAATCGCAACCAGGCAACTGGACTTATATCAAGCACATGTGTGTATGTATAATTATTGATGACATAATTTCATTCATTTTCAACATAATAAAATATTTCAAACTTTTTGGAACGCAATTCGTATCATACGTGCATAGAGTACATTTTGTGTTTATTTTTTATTTTTTTTTATTTTATCTTTTTATTAATTTCGTCACATTCTTAACTTCCTGCTTACTTAGTAACAATTTTTAGAAAGGTTTCAGCTCATTTTTTTTAATGTTTTTTTTTTTTTTGTTTATTTGTTTGTTCTTGCATTTATCAGTTATTCTGCTTATATAATATCTGCATATGTGTTAACGATTTATGTCAATAATTGGCTTGAAAGTAGCAGCGCAAGTGTGTTATTTAAGGAACACATGGTGGCTTAAACTCACTTTTTTTTCTCCTTTTCCTTAATTATCTGCATAAATTTTGTTTCAAATACTAAGACAGCAAATAACTTAAGTTTAATACAACTTATGCTCAAGGTATATAATGATGATAAGATTACGTGTTTTCGATTATTCGAATTTTTGAATCTTCATTAGTTCTTGCAATTTTAATAAAATGCCTAATGAAACACAATTTAATCGGCAATCATTAATACTTAGTATCTGCTTCAGTTTTAGAGGATTTTCAGTTGGTAGCAAAAAAAAAATTACATCATGTCGAGGCATTACCTTAAGGCTTTTTGCTATAGCAAATCCTTTATATCGTTCTCTTGAGCTTTAAATATATTCTCTGACAAGGCAAACAACACTCGGTTTGCGGATCTATGATGAAAAACGAATACACTACGATAATTGAAATTGTAAAATATCGTGAATGCAACCGGTCAGTCTTCTGTATCAACTCATGCTCCATGCTCATAATAAGCAGATCAAAAATATAGTTCCTGTTTGGAGACCTTCCAAGCCACCACGAAGACAAAAATTCACCAATCAGGACATTGCTAACAACAACAGCTGCAACTGATGCCAGAAGACAGGCACATTGCGACGATAATATGATTGCTCCGCTTGATAAAGCCCACGACAAGGAGATAACAAGTAAACCTGAAAATGCGTGCTACCGTTAAAAGGGTGGCAAACAAGTAAAAGGGCGCGGTAGATAATCTTTAATATTTTGAAGGGGTAGTAAACCTTATATTCCTATTTATTTAAGAATTTTCCATCAAACTTATGCACTCTCCTCTTATGTAAGTCATGCAAAACATCTTATTAGGTGCTTACGTTAATTTTAATCATCGACTTCCGCACGTGAAAATGATAAAGCAATGGGAAATACCAGTACATGTAGAGAGTAAATTCGATGATATTGCTTTCCAGCTGTCCACTTAATACTATTGGGTTATGCAATGCATACAGACGCTAATCAGACGCAGCTGAAAGATGCATTTCAGACTTTGGTTGCTTTTGTTCCTTAATTTGAAGAAATCTGAAATCGAAACCCATCAAACACTTTTAAAAGCTTTATGTGTAATGCTGATCAAACATATCTCAATTGTAGATTTTAATCTCACGGATTCGAGAGTGTAAATTATGAAATCTAAAGTTTTTCTTTCTGCTTAAAAATGATTTATTACCGTTAATTATCATTTTGACTGAAAGATATCAATCCCGCTGAGAATTAAATTATTGCACATATTACTTATTAAAATTATGCATAATATAAGGCTAACGCAACAAAGTTGCTCCGGAACGAATTGAAATAAATTGCTCTTCAAGAAATCAAAAGATTTAAGCCACAAACTCGTATTTCTACATATATAAATATTTATTATATTTTCATTCATTTAACATCGTAGTTTTGAAGTGTGTTGACTGTGGCACTGCCATTCTCTTTATAAAATGCAATTGTATGGAAGTTTACATATTCGCGATCAGCATATTTAGCACTACTCGGAGATCTTAGTCCATATTATCATCAATGATTTAAGACTTGCAATAGATGCGGATTTGAAATTTAAATCAAGGTTGAGAAGAAAACCTCTTTGCCATATATATGCGCCTCAAACGCTTTATATTATATCATGCGATTCAAAGGCGAAGGCAAATACAGTTCTCTCATATTTTAAATAAATTTTTCAATCGATTTAATTCAATTAATTTTATATCCATTTAGTAGTTAGGTCGCCTTCCAAGTTAAAGCAGTTAACCAATGTTTCTGCTGCAATGTGCTGCTTAAAATTGCGCAGCTAGATAGATAGTAGCAGCAGCAACAATAGCTATAGTGGGCAAAGAGATAGAAACTACTTTCCACTTTGCTATACCTTGAATGTGTTAAAACAAATTTCCTAAATACCCACGACGAACGATAAAATAATTTATAGAATACTGGAAAAAGAACAATTCTAATAAAAACCTCACCAGTCTTTCTCTAACATTAGGTTGGCTTTTTGTTTTTGTTAAACTAGTTTTTTGTTTTCCTTTCTTTATATACGGTATGTGTTAGTAATAAAAAAAAATGAAATTTAAATAAATTTATGACTGCAAGTGTTAAAGTCCAATCATCTGCATATAGATATGTAGGAGATGGTTAAAAAAACGCGTAGACATTTTCTAACTAAAACATTTCTAATAACACCTACGGGTATTAGATTAATATAAAACTTTTCCAAATAGATTAAAAAGCAATCAAACAGACATTAAACCGGAAAAAGGCCAACCAACGTTTCAACCTTTTCAAAAGTTTTGTTTAGATAAAGCTGTATGCATGATCGCTCGAATGCTATACAAAATAAATGTGCTGTCAAAAAAGTGTCAAGAATTATTACAATATAACATATATTATTTCAAGTCGTAAAATTTTCTATAATTTCATTCAAAGCGAGAGACTGTTGAGGCAAGACTTTACGCCAAACTTGTAACTCACTCAGCAGTCAAACACTGAATTTTTTCCTCGAAATTCTTTCGTGGCTACACGCGATTACATCCGCTGAGCAAGTTATTTAGTTTCTTTTGTTTGAAAATTTCAATCAAAATGTCTTTCCCCAGAATACAGGGAGAAATGTTTTTTTTTTTCTCTCAGAAAAAATAGTGCGAAAGCAGCTACAGATCTATATGATTTTGAGTTTTCATCGTAATTTTGTTTCGACTGACATTTGCTTAACCGAACGACGTTGCTGGCCAAGCCAGCCTCCGAACTTGGACAACTTTAAGAATTTTCCTCTCTAGTTCATACATTCTTATGGGCTCCTCCATGATTAGCGTCAGTCGTCTCTGTAGGCTTCTAAAGATATTGAGGGACTTCGCTTATGATATTCCTTTAGAAATATCGAAATTGTTTTTGTTCGTAATCGAACGACGTTGCTGGGCAAACCAATTTCCAAACTCGGACGATTTTTACGACTCTTTACTTTATACACTCTTAAGAGCTCCTTTCTGGTGCGCCTACGATTGGCGTCATTCGTCTCTATAGACCTCTAGAGGTATTGAGGGACTTCGCTTATGATATTCCTTTAGAAATATCGAAATTGTTTTTGCTCCTAATCAAACGACGTTGCTGGGCAGAACACTCTCCAGACTCGGACGAATTTTCCTCTTTACTTCATACATTCGCAAGGGCTGCTGGCCCCGTGATTACCCTAAGTCCCCTTTCTTCGAAGATGTTGAGAGGGAGACTTCGCATATGATATTCCTTTAGAAATATCGAAATTGTTTTTGCTCCTAATCAAATGACGTCGTTGGGCAAACCAATTTCCAAACTCGGACGATTTTTACGACTCTTCACTTCGTACATTCTCAAGGGCTTTTTTATAATCGGCTCATGGTTGGTTTTTGTTCGTGATCGAACGACGTTGCTGGCCAAACCACTCTCCAGACCCGGACGCATTTTCCTCTTCACTTCATACATTCTCAAGGGCTCCTTAACGATGGCCCCTTGATTACCCTAAGTCCCCTTTCTTTGAAGATGTTGAGAGGGAGACTTGGCATATGATATTCCTTTAGAAATATCGAAATTGTTTTTCGCTTACACGTCCAAGGGCCAGTAATATTAAAATATGGATGCGATTTGAAAAATGACAGCCCTTGTAAAGAGTTTAGTGTAGAGTTTAGTCTAACCTTAGGAATGAAGAGACGACATCTCCTGATAGTCTTTTGACAGGAAATAAAACAATTAAACAATTGTTATTATTCTTTGGCATCTGGCTAAGTGAAATGAAATTAATATTAATTTTAAATTAAAAGCTTTTACATAAGAGACAATAAATTCTTTGCATTTTTTTTTTTTGTTTATATATTTTTTATGTTTTATTTTTATTTCCCCAATATTTGCTGTCTGCCTCTAGATATTTCTCTTTTCTTTTATTTATTTTTTTTGCATTTTTCCTATATGCACACGTTAAAAGTTAAGTTATTTCAATTTAGTTTATAGATAAATGTTAAAGTGTTTGTTTAACTGTTAACTCAATTTATTGTAGAGAAGTGAAAGACATCTACGGCTACCTACTAAAGTACCAACAAACACCAAGAAGAACGTTAAACAAATACTATATGTATGTATATGTGTATGCCTTCTAATGGACCAGAAATAACACTTGTAATCCTCAACCATTGACCAACGAATACGTTTATCATATTATGTGGCATTTGGCACAAGTGCTTTTGCTTGCTCTTGTTTTTCAAATGCTTTTATATAACTCATGTTCCTTATTCCATTCATTTCTTGTCTTCACTTCAAATGTCAGACTCGAGACCGGTAACTATACTTCTTAAGCAATTTAAAAGCATGTATGCATCAAGAAATGCAGCTAATTCTAGTGGGTATTAGACGAATAGACGAATATTAAATAAAAGAAAAACGTTACTCTTATGTGTTAATATGTGTGCGGGAAAGAGAATGGAAAGATAAGTGATAGTATTATAACGAATGTAACGGAATAGTGTGTGTTCGCGTCAAATATTTCCAAGATTGATAGATGGTATAATATAACTTGACTTTTGTCTCCTTACACTCTTGCCACAAGGCAAAGCACGTTGAATGTGTCACAGATCTTTAAATTGCGATTAACGCGTATAGCGACATCAATGCCATTATCGAAATCAGGATTAAAAATCATGCAAAGCAAACTTTTTAGGGCAGACAGACAAACTTATTGATTTTCATTAGCTTCGGAAAGCTAAGAATTTCCGAATAAAATTGAATTAATGGCTTACTATAATTCGAGGTAAAATAGGCTTTCATTTCTTACAATTTCAAGTAGCTCAACGGGAAACTACCGGAGTCTAGTTACTGGAAGTTCATACAATCCTCTTCTTCAGTGTCTGTAAACATACTTCAAAAGAATCTGGTCTAAGAATCGAAGAACCGATATTCGGAGCGTATTCACACTGCTTATATTCGTTCAAAATTTGAATCTAACTCGCATATGGGTGGCGAGAGTCTCCGCATCTTGCTTGGACATGCTTGAAGGCATATAACAAAAGGCTCAAGTACTCATGGGTGAGATAACTCCGACCATAGGTAATGTGGGGTGTTTGGTGTGTATACACAGACACATCCAGTCCAAGTGTCCTATAGAGGTAAAAGCGGTATGTCCAAGTCTAACCAAGTCTTTTACGAGGACCACAAGAGTTTCTCAGTGTCCTGGAATTGTCTGCATATTGCATGACACACTACCGCGACCCGCCATTCTTCAACCACACTCGTCGCTTTTGAAACAACCTGCCAGCAATGATTTTTCCCACCATGTTGCCTGCCGGCTCTTTTATTAAGTCAAACACTTCTTCATACTTCGAATGTGTTTCAAGTTGATTTTTAAACATAGTGTACAGTAATCTAACCGTAATCTGCAGCATTTACCATTAAGGCTTGTTACTTTTTAGCTTTATATCGTAAGTTTCATGAACATTGTTTTTTACGAAGTCTTCGATGGATATGTACATGCAAGGGTTGCAAGCAGACTAATAAAGTTAGTAGACTATACGCTTTAATTGATGCCTTTACAGAGTTTGTTGCTTAAGTCTTTTGTTTGAAACTTCATATACTGCAAACTTCATTCATATATGTAGACATTAAATAAAAATTTGAATTTAAAATATATATATTGAACTTGTCATAGTTCCCTTGAAATTGTGTCGTACTTTGTGATATTTCTATTTTTAAGGTTTTTATTTTTATTTTAATTTTTTTTTTTTATTTATTTTTTTTGATATTATGGGTTTGCTACGTAAAATTGAGCTTGTTTTGCTTTTCTCGACGAGCACGCGTAGGTGTTCATTATTATTATTATTCCTTGAATTTGTTTTGTGTTCTTACATATGTGTCATATTATTATTTTTGTTGTTATTGCTTTTTTATAAGCCACATATCATTAATTTCAAATTCAATATCATTTCAAATGTAATCTCTTAACTACGACATGAAAATAAACGAAAACGAAAATGTAAACAAAAATTACGTAGATATGGTATCGGCTTCGGTGGGAGATAACGTCATACGTCTATTAAAAGGTATTAAAATACTGTCAAATGACATATTCCATTTAATATTTTTTATTGTTGTTGTTATTGCTGCTTTTGAAATAATAAAACAAACAAACAAACCCAAAGTGGTTACTTACTGTTTATAATATTTAAAAAAAAAGTTTTGCGGTTTTTTTTTTTTTCATTTATTTATTGACTTTTTGTTTTTTGTTCTTTGCTCTCTTGTTATCTAATTTTTTTCACCTTGTTGTTTACTTTCTACACTTTGCAGATGTCGGCTCCTTTTTAGAAATGAATGAAAAGATTAAAAAAGCAAACAAATAAGCAAAAAGCAAAGTCATACCAGACTGAAAGTGAAATTCGGATAACACCGACTAAGATCAATCAATGTACGAAAATCGCACAGAAATTAGTTAACATTAGTTATGCGCCAGGTTTCAGTATTTAATTTCAATCTATCAAAATCATAGAAAAATCATTGTTAGGTGGACGGACAGACAATTCATTGGACAGCCGCATAGACGAACAAATGGAGGGATAGGGAGGATTAGCTTGACTCAGAATGCCATACTAGGAGAGTTGAGCACGATGTAAATGAAACGAAGTCACCAACAGTTTTCTGAATTCTTGTCAAAGCAAAAGCCTTGAGAAGAGCCTTGGTCTTATCGCATTCCACCTGACAGTCGCATTGTCCAATTTCTGATGTATAGATACCCAGTTTTTTTGAACGTTACTAGCGAATTGATAAAATTAGTTTGCTCTCATCCCTCGGTAGTTGATGAAATGTTGCTTAACTTGCTTGCTATAAAATTAAAAGTCATGTAAAGCAAACAACTTCATTTATCAAATATGGTATCTATCTGTATAATCATTTTTTTAATAATTGCGCGATTTTCTTGTTGAATCATTAGCGCAACAGCACAAAATGAGTTCATTCATAATCGAATATTGCCACGGAAGCTTACTAAGTTTGCTAAAAGTCTCTAATGTTTTGAAATACAGTTCGCAAACTCATTGAACTTATGCGACTTTTGATCAGGTGACGTAAGTAACTTCCCTTATGCCTTTGGCCATCTTCGCTCGTCTTTTAAAGCTACGTTCACATTTTTAAGATTTCGTCCAGGATAGTGAACTTCATGTAAACTTGTCTGTCAGTCAAGTCATGTTTTAAAATCCGGTCAGCGGATTAATAGATTTATTCATTGTTGGTATAGATGTGATGGTGCTTAACATTTTCATTTTCGATGTTTTCTTTTGAAGGACTCTTGGGATATTTTCGACTATGAGTGTTAGTCTGTCGTTCTTTTAAAATATAATCTTGCAACAGAGATTTACGCAGCACAATGGGGCTTTAATTCATTCGCCCCTTATCTGGTATTTATTAATGTTTTCCAAGATGAACTGTCTAAACAGGTTGCCTCTATACACAAGGTAGGGGGAGTAATGATTGTATTCACTTCTCTGCTCGCAGCACGCATGTCATAGTCGACACTCGGATATAAGACACTTTTCAATTTTCCAAAAGCGTAGTAAAAAGTTTGCTATACATGCGAGCTATATATATATATATATATAAGAAACTTTCTTTCTTACTCTTAAGATCTCGATAAGCATCTAAGATATTGCGATAATGGCCTCCACTAGAAATCTTTCAAAGTACTTGCTAATAGTGGTAACTACTACCCCTTTAATCATCATTGGTGACGCTCAAGGTAGTGGATGCACAAAAAGGATGGGGTTACATCATATCGCAAAGTTGCAAGAGATAGCTGATATTCCGAAAAGATCAAATAGCACTATATTCATGTTCAGTATTCCATGATATTTTGGTTATGAGAAACATATTGATTCGGAGCATTGGGAAAATTCGGATGTGTTGAAGTTCGGTTTGCTGTCCGATCGACTCTAAACGAGTATTCATCTCATTGCAAATCTCAAAAGGAAGCTTCAGAGAGAAAAAAAAAAAAGATTTCAATCGAGTGATAAAGTCATTGCGGTAACTTGAACGCATTTTGTGCATCTTAGCAAATACTTTTATAAAGTAATTGTCAAGGTATTAGAGAAGCCTTAAGCTACCTACATCGCCAAAATCGAAAAAAACTATTTCCTACTTAGCCCCAAGGCTTTCTGACACATTGTAAGATTGTGAATCGAGTTACATATTGCGTTCTGCATGTTTACTCACTTGTTTTGATTAATCGATAGCCACTCAATGTCCACTTCTCCCTCTACACTCTTTTCTCCCATCTGTCAATCATGCTACCCGTGTGTCTGTCTCTTCCATGATCTTTAGCCGTAATCATAGTCGGAAAAGGCTTAATATTTATTGATTGGACGTCCCTCTCTCTCCCCTCTCTTCTTTTCCTCACCATAAACGTGCGATACGAATAGAGGACAGCCCCTGAATGATTGGTCATTTAGTAAAAGAGACAAAGCTAATTAACTTTCTGACCTTTGAGCTTTGAGCCGGCAGCTGTGTACCGATGTATCACCGGGTCACTAAGCATCATTTTCTAGGAATAATTCCTAAGCTGAACTGAAGCTTGAAGCTGAGGTTGATATGAGGCTTTCATGGCGAAGTTAAAAACTTTTTTTTTGTATATAAAGTGATAAAGTGAAGTGACAAAAAAAGAAGAAGTAAATAAATAAACGAAAGTCCCTTTCTGAAAAAAAAAAAACAAACTTTATTTCGAGGCTTGATGTCACGTGCTTTCCAGCCATAGTTTCTTTTCTGTCTAATGATAATAAAATATTTTCTTAAAAAAGTTTTAAGCAAAAACTTAAGCAAAAGCGAAAAGTGTCTTTCTTTTTGTTTTTGTTTTTTTGGAAAAGCGTGTCAGTATAAAGCCTAGAAACCTATAAGCTCGTAACAGAGTGGATCGACTGTGTTACATCTGTACTGAAACATTCTACTTGAATGCACTTCGATGGCATATTGTAATAATGCCATAGCTATAGCGTTTGTATCACATGTGCTACGCAATAGGATGTTTATCCTTGAGTATCAGGTTACATTTACAGTAAGCCAGTTATATACAAATAATTTTTGCTTGCTATCGTTTCTAATCTATATATATATACTTAAGATTAACACGTAAAAGTGTATAGTGATGATGAAGATATGATCTGAACCGAATATAAATTCTTATGAATCCCCTTTCATCATAAAAATTTTTGCTTAATTTTAAGCATTTATCGTTGAGTTAATTCAAAGTGGTTCGGCTTTTCACGTTCATCATTTTTTCATTTCCTTTTGTGTAATCGTTGGCAATAAAACCACTTTTATATATAATTATATAAAACACCTGTTTGCATAATTCTCACATTTCTTATACATATACATATATAGGAAAAAAATAATAAAAATAAATAAAAAAATGAATAAAAGCGAGTTCTCTTCTGAAATTATTAAAAGGAATTTTTCTTCGTTCTTATTCTTTATGTTCTTGATTATTTAACACAATTTAACGGATTTCGAACAACAACAATAACAATTTTCTGTTAATTGCTAATAACAGTTCATTGGTTAATTTTGCTTTATTGCTTACCGCTATTAAACTAATTTTAATAATTCAGAAAAATAATCATATTTTGTTCGCCATTCTTATATATATATGCTTAACAATTGCTCTATGCACCTGCGTTTCTAATTGTGAATTCATAGCAAAGCAAAATAAAACGAAAAAAAAAAGTTAAGTAAAAGATTTCAAGTGAAATATGAAATAACTATATAGAGAGAGAGAGAGTATGTAATAAATCTTTGAATGTTATATTATATTGAACCACCGCCTAGTGTTATGCCATACAACGGTTTTGCTTGCTTGCTTTATGCTTTAATTCAAATCAAATTATGATTTAAGCAATGAGTATTTCTTTCTTGTATAAAACACAATAACAATTGAAATTAAAAAAAAAACAGATAAAACAGAAAAAAATGTTTTTTATTTCCGGTTATTTAAAGAAAGAAATCATTAGGAATTTCGAGTAAAAACTTTTCATTAAGTAAACGGACGGAGTACGAATGATCGTTTGACTGATGTGTTTACGTCGATTTGCAAGGTTGTTAGGTGTGTAAATATGTCAACGTTGTTAAAATGCTAATTCGTGTGTGCCGACATTTTAATGTGAATTTTTTAAGGGTTTGTTAAATTTGTCATACCGTTTGTAAGAATTTCGAAACACCTTAAGTAAATAGATATTTGTTCTTAACACACAGAGGCGATCTATTAACGACAAAGTTATGTTGATGTCTGTCTATTTAATTGTGTGTGTGTGTGTATGTGTGTGTGTGTGTGTAGATGTGTTTTTAAGATGGAAAAACATCGGCAGGCGCAGTACGAGACTTTAAACCGTTAAAAACCACTTATCCCCTATCCCGTTGCAGGACCGTTTGGGTATACCTTCGCACCTTCGTTAAGCACTACTTAAGAGCCTACGTTGTCGTTTCGCCTTTCTTTGTTCTTTAATTATGTTTGCGACGGACACTCCTACCGCCCGCCATATTTTTAGATTGTTGGGGAGAGGAGACTCTCCGATTTCCATCTGTTGTCTTTGTCGTTTGTTATTGTATTTCGGGGAGATAAAGAACACGTGTTTAGCATCTTCAAGGCGCTTGCAAAAGATACAATAAGGGTCCTGCTTCATTTTAACTCTACGTAAGTATGTTCTAAAATCAAAGTCAACCGAACCTTCCTGCCTATTGAATCAAGGCCGTAGATCTAGTATGACTCCATCTACCCCTGCTCGCCCTTCTCCATCGCTCCAGCCAATTTTCCACTAGTCGGCGTTTTGCTCGCTGCTTAGCCGCATCAACCGGCAGGCATTGCAGTTCAGTTCTATACGGCAGACTCTTCTTTAGCTCGCAGGTCGATTGTTATTATAACAGCGATGCCGCCGCCGTACGATATGCGGCGAAAACCCTCAGAGCACCGAGCAGATATGCTATTTAGGTGCTCACACGAAAGAGTCATCAGCTTTCTGCGGTCTTGCCTAGGGGCCTACAAGTTCTATAAGTAAGCACCTTAGCGACTTTGCTGCTTCCGCTGCTTTCTCACCGTTGTACTGCACATGTCATTTATATGATAGTCTGCAGTGTGCATAACATTCCATAGAATGGGGTTTAGGATTCGTGAGGTACCCCTCCAGTGATCAGTCCTTCTATGCATCCTTTTTCTATTTGGTAACGAAGTTTCCTGCCAATACATGTGTGTGCGTCAATTAACTGTGACGACCGCTTTACTCGTCGACTCAAGCCTAGAGTATGTGTGATACGATATTAGGTAGCAATGAAATGACTTCAAAAAATAACAAAAATACTTTCCACAACACATTATTGTGTGGCAATCATACATTCATAATGATAAAATTTTAAAAGGGAATCCGACAAGGACAAATGGACGGATGGACAGATCATGTCTTATATATTAGTCATATGCAATTGAATGGTTAAAAGATTTTCTAACTTCAGATCCGCGCTGATCTCGGAGAAGCAAGTTAACCCTGCAACTACTACGAAGAATCCAATGGGTTCACTGTAAACACAGACTTCGATAAGAGCTTTAAAAGGTCCTGGCCTCCATCCTAAAGTAGCTTAAATGTACCCACTGTGTGTGACTTCATTTAGGAATAATGTTAGTTAGTACTAAGTCTGATTTCCATCAGAGCTAATAAGAAACACAGGCCGCTCCCAAGATGTACACGCTTTCCTCGATTAATTTTATTTGTCTTTTGTTTTCGTAGTTTACAACTTTTTAAGTATTTACGCGAACGATAAATTTTTTAATTAATTGTTTAAGTCATTTTAATTTTTTCCTCTATTAAGATCATTACAAAATATTTCAATTATGACTAAATCGATCACTCAGCGAAGCCTTCGCACATAAGCTAAATTTTTTCAATTCGTTTGCTTGTTTTCATATAAAAAAATTTTTTTTTTTTTGATTGACTAGATTTTTAATACATATATACTACTCTTTTAGGTGTACCAGAGAAATATGGAAAAATTCTAAATACGTTTTAAAGAGAGCCATACAAGTTTATCGATTAATGAGAGTGACTGAGCCGCCTGACACTGCTTAACATTTAGTTTTAGAAAAATGAGTTGAGTTTTGTTATAAAAATAAATAAATAAAACAAAAAAGAAACATTACACCGGCGTGCAAAAATTTGTTCATTTAATTTTAATGTAATCTCAGTCAAGTTTTTAATGCTGTCTATATTGGGTGGACTTTTTAGTTTACTGCCATGAAAAATAAACATAAAACGCCTTACATTAAAAAAATTATATAGAAATGAACTAAGAAAAAGAAAAAAAAAACAAAACCATATATAAATATATATATGTATATAAAAGTTATAAGAAATTAAAATAAAATAAATTAAAAATACTTCAATTAAATTAAAAAGAAAACTTTCAAATCGGAAACAAGGTGAAATAAAAAGTCATGTTCATATTAATCTCGCGCCTTGAAGCGAATTTTGGATACTCGCCAACGTAAGCTTATCTGTGAATTTCTTTTTATTTATTTATTTTTTTTTTTGAAGGCGTACAAAGAGGCGTGTTAGACGCTTTTTTATCCTTTTTACATTTAATCTTTCGTTGTATTCCTGTGCAATGCTTTAAAATTTTCAAAAACTTTAAGTCACAAATTAATTTTCTTTCTCGATTTATGGGAAGAAGGACAACGAGCTTAAATCCCAAGTTTCAGTTTTCGAACAAAGTTTCTACTACTGTTACTGGCTGTTACTGGAAAGGCCCATGGTTGACTCAGTTGACTTTCAGAATTTCAGATTGATAGCAATTGCATGAAAGAAGTCAGTTCGGACGGTGACAAAAAGAAGGCCGAGTTTAGAATATTGCTCTTGTTCACTATTAGCTAAACAGCATATAAATCTTTGAAAATCGAAGTAAGCTAAGGTGAAATCAATTTAAATAAAAAATTTATTTTCTTCAATTTGTTTAATTATCATTAACAAGCAATAAGTTAAGTTTAAAATTTATTACCGTACTTTTGTTGTTTTATACCGTTTACTCAGTTTGAAAACGACCTTCAATATTATATCAAATAGATTGAAAATTTGTTAACGACTAACAATTTTCGATTAACCTTACAATGCATTTAAAGAGAGAGAGAAATCGAAAATTATTTCATAAATCATCTTTGATTTTATATTTAACACCTAGTAGTAGTGTAAAGATTAAAAAAAAAAAAAAAGTAACACATTCGCTACTAATATGAATAATATTTTATGCTTAACGACTCGAATGAGAATGAAAATGCAATCAAATATATTTGGGAAAGAGGATCTAAGATCTATTCAAGTCTATGCATATCTCTGTTCAATCTATTTTTACGATTATTTGTACATATATCGTCGCTCTAAACTTACCTATACAAATTGTACGTATTTTCGTTTCTCTGTCTGTCCATCTCTACGATGATTTGGAGATATAATAGAAAACCCAGCCCCGCCTGTACATATATATCCTCAGTTAAGAGCCATAGATTAAACTTATCCGCAACATAAACTAGTGGAAAAATCGTCGTTAATTGAAATATTTAAAGAGAACATTTTGCAACAAACTATGTTTATCAATAGCTAAAAAGAGAAAGCATATATTATTATAAAATTTATGATGTAAAGCATTTATAGAAAAGTTTTCTGCTAAAATTTTCTCGATCGGCTTATTACCACGCCTATTAAAAAACTTTCCGGCTTTTACTTGTTCTCTTGGAGTGCGGTATGCATTTAAGATTGGTTCTGAAGCAATATTTTCTTTATACCCTATAGGGTATATAAAGCTTATGCGGACCTATGCAACACCTTGAAGGATTTGAAGCAGACCCAACTGTTATAATACAATTAATTCAGAATCAATAGCTGATTTGAGTCTGTCCGTCCATCCGTCCGCCCGTCTTGTTTTCTTGTGTTCAACACCCAGACCACCCCTTTATCACGTTTATACAATACGTTTAATGTCAATTTCTGATTTAAATTAAGAATTCCCGTCCATCCGTCCGGCCGTCCGTTTTGTTTTCTTGTGTTCAACACCCAGACCCAGCCATTATCACGCTTATACAATCAATTCAGAATCAATTTCTGATTTGTATTAAGTATGTCCATCTGTCCATCCGTCCGTCTTGTTTTCTTATGTTCAATCTATGAAATTGTGGTGTGGCTTATGTGTTTTGTCGCATGCTATTGTAGACGGTTTTCGACCAACTCTCATGTAAGGCCTTAATTTGAAAAGTCATTACACAACAACAACAGCGCGGGTTGGCGTAGGGCATTTAACGGTGGACTGTGGCCCACCAAAGCGCTTTTACTTATTTTATTTTTAAATTTTTTGTTCTCAATTTAACAAGATCGTGCGGCTCATTGAAGAGCCGGTTGGTAGTGAATTGTGTTAATCTGCGTATACTTATTACTTCATATATGTAAAATAAAACGTGTTATTACACTACTGCGCAATTTAACTGGATTTCAGTAAAATAAGAAAAATTAAAATTATATTAAGAAAAAAAAAAAGTAATACTCGGAAACCACTCAGTCAACGCTAAATTCCGTCTCAATTCATTTTTGTTTTTTTTTTTGTTTTTTTTTTTTTTTTGTGTAGAGTTTGTTTCAATCGTGCAATCGCTTCTTGGCAACCTACACAAAATACAACGTTTTCCTTGTATTTGCTGACAAATGTATTTTTGTGTTATAGTTCATTGAAAAAAGTATCTATAACAACAGGTACATATTTTTTCCACTTACTCGTTTTATACGATACGATTTGTTGTTTTATTTTTTCATACAAATTTAATATATATTTATATTAATTTCATGATATTCAGTAAAGAAAGAGATTTTAACATGGACAGCAGCAAGCGGACTACATTAACATAATTCTTCCATTTTTAGCGGCTAGAATAAGATTTTGGTTATGCCATAAAATGCGATCTTGAATTGACTTATGCCCATTTCTTGCTTTATAAATATCATAAGCATGCTATCAACAAATCGTTAAGTATTATTCTTCTCAGCTTTCGTGTCATTGATTTACAATTTACATAGGACATCGCTTAACAATTGACATAGGACGAAACAAAACAGAATATGTGCAGAATGAACAGTTATTTCAAGGTTTTGGGTAAATTTCCGATTGATATCTAGTAAAGGTCATAGGTCATTGATTATAAGATATTTAAACTTTAATTCTTTTTTAGAAGCGCCGATCTGTGAGTTTGGCACTAAAATATCAATTCGCTGTAAAGTCGCCAGAAGTTGGGTTAAGGTAGTTGAAAATCTATTATATAAGTAATTATAGTTTGATCATCAAACTGATAACCAAACTTCAAAGCAAACGATTTCTTTACAGCAATTGTTTGCGCAACTTGAACTTAACATCATATAGCCTTCTGGGTACTCCGAGGATATACGGCCAAGACGACGTGATTAAAATCGGCAAAAGATGGCGTAGGGCATAAGTGAAAGGTCGTTTGGTATCAGTTACTTAGGTAATTGATTTTGAGCTTTGCTTGCGCTTGAAAGGGAATGAACAGAGAGGTCACGCGACTTGGTACCATCGCATGAGATCACCTTTCAGATAGAGAGTATACGAACTTGAAGGGAAAAGATTCGCTATCAAAATAAATGTTTTAGGAAAATTTTTTCAAAGACACCGAGCCAAGCCGGAGATGCTTGTTGTTGATACATATCACACTATCTCTACTTCGCTGCGTTCTGATGTAACAAAAGTGATATGTTTTCAAACTAAAATAAATAAAAATAATATAATCAAGCAAGATCGACTTTTGAAGACTCTATAGCATCTTCTACTTAATACAAAACTTCACTCATTTTCATAACATATCAAGAAACGTAGCTACGTAAATGTTAGCTTTTAAGGGGAATGCTTACAGGATGCGATCCGAAATTGTGAACCGACGTGTTAGTATAGTTAATATTTTTTATTATTCGTCGCCTAATCTCGTCATAAAAAAGTTCAAAATTAGACGTTGGCGTTACTTTGCAGCGTATCTTCAGACAGGGTCTATAAAAATATATAAAAATAAATCCAGGTGCTCGAGACATGCCACAAGAAGTTTTTATCCCGAGTCCATACTTTGAATCAATTTTGTACAAATTCGAAATATTTTAAAAACTGAAATCCTTAGATTGAGTACATATGGAGACAGGTAGACAAACCGATTTGTTTAACAAGGGATTTTTGATTTATTCGGTTCTTCTGGGCATTAGCTACAGTTGCATAAACTTAATGGACCCTTGTATTACAAGTAAATGAAGGGATAACATTTCAAGACCCATAAATTTTACATATAATCGGTCAGAAATACCTGAGAATCTTTTAGCTACAGACGACATCTATGAGCCAGCCCCGGGAATTATTGACCAATATCTTAAATTTACATGCACATATGTGTGTAAGCATAAATCGCTTATGTGATGAGTATAAGGCCCAAAGAGATATATTTTAAAGGAAAACGAGTCAGAAAATTATGTTCGGCTATGATTAAATCGTTTATACACATCCACCGCCCTTATGCTAGAAAGGTCTAAAAAAATAACTCTATTTGCATAGACTATAATAGGAGGTGAACGTAACGTGAAGGCAGTCTTTTAACGACTGTCTATTCCTGTTGACGAGTAATGAACAAAAAACTCGGAAGCAGGGGCCTTTTCGGTTCAAGTTGCGCTATAGGCGTTTCTCTTGACCGATCTGCCTAATTCTTCAATGGTTTTGCCAAATGTGAAAGCTACAGCTTTATTTTTGCGACCAAGGAAATACTTGCCGTCACATAAACGAAGGAACAGATGGGGAGATATGTTTAAATTGATTGACAATTTTATACTGATCAAGAATATATATATTTTATTGGACCTACTGCTGCTTCAGTCGCAGTAATGCAAACGTTTCGATGAAGTGAATGTACCCTCATCCGTCGGTGATGATGCGTATAATAAAGATGTCTGCTTCTTTCGCGTATATTTTGTAAAAGTAGCTTATGTTATATCTGATCGTCGTGTTCTTTTTAAATATGGGAATTATTTCTCAGTTTTCGTTTTAAGCTCACTTTTTGCAGCAGGAATTGTCAAGCATGACTAAGAATTCACTATAGCTAATAGCTATTTTGTAATTAAATGAATGGCGTCTCGAGCCGGGGTAAACAATTCATTAGAAATCTTTAACTGATTTAATTTTAAGTCATAAAATTTCGATGAGCTTTTATTATTTTTGTATGTAAATTATTTTTGATCACATAAAAAAGAAAAAAACAAAAAAAAAAAAACAAAAAAGAAAAGAACTAAAAGCCCGCTTTAATAACCGACGCAGCCGGTTTGAATGAATTTAAACGCATTTGCGAAATATTGTTAAGTAAACGTTAATGTTCTTTTATTTTTAAATAAATATATCAATAAATTGACTTTGGTTTCCTGTCTTGACTCATTCATCGCCTTACACTGTTTGACTTATTATATATGTTTTAATTTATTATATTTTCAATCTTAATTTATCTATAAGCTCAAGTCATACAAAGAAGACCTGTAAACATGAATACTTCTAGATACTTATACATGACATAGCAAAACTAGTATTATGTTGGCGAAAAAGTATTGTCGGTTCTTTTTGATAAAAAATAAAAAAAAAATTTTTTATATATAATATTTTTGCGAGTTTGCCCCCATATAAAAATTCTTCATTTTATGAGAAAAAAATTGACTTCCGAGAAATTTTCGATCGCTATTTTAGCAGAGAAAGTTTTATTATTTAAAGATCAACGACCAAGTATCAATCAAATTCGAATAATTTTCAAATTTTCAAGATATCCCGAAAAAAACAAAGCCATAAGTTTGAAGATTTTTTTCTTTCAAGTCCATCGTTCATCCTGTGAAATTGTCGATCCAGGATTTACCTAAAGTCAAAATCCGAACAACAACTTAATGTACGCAAAATTTCTATGATCCCATCAGACTGAAACCAAATCGATTTCTACCTTCTCCGTATGTATCCCTCATGCTCGAACAATCCCGAATGCAAGCACTCTAGACAGCGCAATCTTTGTGTCCATTTCCATTCTAATCATTTGTATGACGATTTCCTTCAATTATGACTTCTCCGTAGGAGCAGCCGAGCAGGTAAGAATCGGGAAGTATGTGTTTGTAAGTTCAACTTTGCTTTGATCGGTAGTTGTAGTGACCGCTTATTCGGTTAAGGCATAACACCTACCGATTGAAGACACACTTACTAGGCTATGGCCGTTTCCTTATCTCTTCCTCTCCCTTTCTTTCGTTCCTCACTTTTTTCCGTCAATCACCATATTATGCGTGCAAGAGACATCCACTGAGTGAATTGGTCATATAATAGAAGAAACGTTCTCTCTTTCGTTCATTCTCTTTTGTGAATAAATTTAGAAAGAAAATTTTTTGTTCACATCTGGTTGATGGGCTTTCTTCAAACCTTCTTTAACCTTACAAACTATGGGGTATGGGGATAAACAAACTTTCTTTAACCTTCTTTACCCTTACAAACTAAGAGGGAAATATTTAAAAAAATATAAATTTTGGCACAATTGAATTATTGTGACGAGGTCCCAACAATGCAACCTAACCTAAATGTTGTAAAATACGTCAAATATATTCAATGGAAGAGGCTTTTGAAAGCAATTGAAAGGTTACCTATTCTACAACGTTATAAGGTTACGAAAATATTTGATTGCCAACCCAATAGCATAGATAAAAGTGTCTCTCTGATTATCTGTTTTGCCGTCTGTCCGTTCGTCTGCATGCTTTTTTGTCTCTCACCATCTGTCTGTTTGGGTTAATCAATTTATCCATTAAATTTGCTGTTGTTAAAATCATTCATTTCTTATTTGATTTGCTTTAACGTTAACTGAATTCAACACAACATAGCACGGAACACGACTAAGACAAAAAAAAACCAAGTTAAAATTTTTCTGCTGTTGTTATTAATTTTCCTTTCGATGCCGTATCTTTTCGACGAGACGAGACAGTAGGCCTCCCTTTTTCTTAAGAGTTTATAGTTTCATCAGCAAATGTCATCAAGTCTTTGTCGTTGAGGGATTTTTTGTTTTGTTTTTTTTTTTGTTTTTTTTTTTTTTTTAATGTCCGCTTGCAGGCTTTTTTAAGCCTGTGAGTATGTTTTATTTGACTGTGTTGTTGACAGCTCGTTTTAGCCTTATGTGATAACATTGTCAACTTAACAACCTGACGGAACAAATGAACACTAACGTGAAAGAAAAAAAAAAAACAAACATTGCTAATCTTATATAGAGTCTGAATGTCTAGCTTAGAGTAGCTGACTGGCTGTTTGCCTTCTTGGCTAGTTGGGCTTGAGTGACCGTTTTCTTTCATTTCTTATTGCTGTTGTTATTATTGATACTTTAGGCCCTTTAAAAATATTTCATAAGCTTAAAATAATGACTTCTTCTGGCTTTACATTATATGAGGTTAAGTGACTTTTCCTTTAAAATTGAATTTTTTTCACTTTATTTATTTCTATTTGTTTCTATATCTATCATCATCATAGCAGGTCGGAGGTATGCAAGACTTCTTCCTCTGTTCGTAACATTTAGAAAGATTCCAAATCGATTTAGACCTTAGTCCATTGATTCATTTGCTTGTCTATTGGCTGCAGTGATGTTTGCCGGCGTGCAAAAGGGTATCAAAGATTCGGTCTAAGGCAAGTTACACAGCATTTTTATTTGTCCCTTAAATCCATTCAAGTGTATTATTTGCGTAACCAGGAATTGTTATACGGTTTGTTAGTGCTTTTTTTTATGCCTTTGTTTACGCTTAGAAGTGTCTGCTTAAGGTTAATGTAGTGATTTGCTTTATTTACTTTCAATTTCGTGCTTGATTAACAATCGTTAAAATTATTACTTATACTTTCTTTAAAGGAAACCAAGTTCAAGGTTGTAATAATAAGGGAAATAAAATAATACTAAAAAAGAATAAATAAATAAAAAAACTCAAAAAAAATGACAAAGAAGCTAAGTCATCGCAATAGCAACGTAAGCATATTATGAGAATAGGTTTCTGTACGGTGACCTTTATTTACTAGCTCTCAGGCATAAGATCATACCCGTTTCCCTTAGACACGGTTTTATTTTCAATCAACTGAATGTAGAGAACCAAGAAATTGAGTTTTAAAACTTTACACTTAAGGTCACGTAAGTAACATAAGCATGCTGCATGTCGTCTCAGCAAGAAGTTTTTGCTTTTTTTTTTTTAAACTTTTATTGTGCAAAAGATGGTTACAAAGAAACCATTTCAAGTATTGCTAATCACTGGCAACTATATCTTCTTGAAAGAGCAATTCGTGTTTGGACATTCATTTTTTCTAGTACCATCATTAAATAAATCTGGCATAACGGATAAGTGATAATGCGACAGACATTAATATCTGACATATATCGATCATCATAGTTCAATGTTTCTAAAAATCCATTCATGCTTTTTCTAAGATCTGGTTGGCGAGCGTTATTTGCCCGCTTCTCTTACTTTACTTGTTATAATCAAATCAATTCGATTCAGTTATGGTCATTGCTGCATTGTTAAGGTTCATTATATCTTACTCTTGGCTCCATCAATATTCATTCCATCTCTTCGTTCATATTGCGTTTAAGCTAAGCTAATTTTTACTGCTTGGATTACAAGAGTGTATTCATTTCGATCACTTTCATCAGCATCTTATTTCGAATTAAACAAAAAGCGTAACATTACCTTAGCTTAAGCTATGCTGTAAAGCCGAAGTATAGAACTTCAATTGGATAGGAGTTAAAGAATGCTATGAAGATCGATGCAATGTTCCTCAAGTTCCTTTCTTGAACGTCCTTTCGAACGTTGTAAATAAGTATGTCTTAGAGCTAGCTCGGTACATCGCCTAAAGCCAAGAAAGTTATCATAATCGCATATATAAAAAGTAAAACAAATTATTTTCATATAATTGGCTCAGGAAGATGGGAAAAGTCGGCCATTACTACCAATCTTTCCAGCACACTTCACATGAAGTTTACTTCAACTAAAGATTTAGCTGTTAAAAGTTCCAGCTTTAAGACACGTAAGAGACGCAGCTTAATCTATTTGCTCTGGCGATGATTTCGGTGATTCCATCAAATAGCACATCCAGTAATAAATCCCGGGACTAAGTAGAAGAATACTTTGTGCTTTTATGCAAAATTCGTCAGCAATCCCTCTTTGCCCCTTTTCCAACACTTAGACGGCTTTTTTATGCAACAGTTTGTCGAGACCCTCGAAATATGCTTCAACTTACACAAGAAGTGATTTCCAACGCAGCCAAATCAGGAACCTAACTAAAGGCAAAAGCGAAGAGATAAATTGTTATCGTTCTCTCTACGGTAGAGCACACTGCTGACAAAAGCGACTATGCAACACTCCAGCTGTTATCTTTGCAAGATCAAATTTGCATAATATGTATAAGCAAAAAAAAAAAAAAGAAAGAATTTTAAGGTGGCCACACTTTATGAGGGTTCCAGTTGATATTTTCCGTATGATAAAATGTGACATTAAAATCTCAAGTACGGCAGAGGTCTCACTACAGGCGAGCATATGATGTAATTTATCCAGCAGTCTTTGCAGCGCTATTACAACTGAAATGACGGAAATGACTAAAATTATTAACGTTACTCTCAGATTGGATTGGGCGAGAAACAATCCAACGTTTGCAGTACGTCATGGAACATGAAGAGAGTATTTGAAGTTGTAATCCCAAGTCTTTCTCTTACAATCCTTGTAAAGATTTCTGTTAAGCTATACTTTTATTGAATATTTTAGGGCGGTATTGTAGAAAAGGAAAGTTTTTCGGGCAATAAAAAGGCTTTCTTTGACGTTGAAGTCGTCGGAAAACCATTTCTCTTTGATAGCCTTATTATAGTGCCTCAGAGAAATAGAGCAGAACCCTTGTGCCCTATCTGCGATATTTCACTTCATTATCAATAAAGAGTTATTAGAACTCGTACTTTCCAAATCGAAAACACAATGGAATACGATGGGAACTTTATTGTTGAATCGGACGATTTGAGTGCAATCGTTTTTTTTTTCTATTATTCGCAGGTTTAGCTGCTACTGACTTGCACAGCTAGCCAGTCATCACTATCCAACTAGGTTGGATAGTTTTCGTTTGTTTATTAAGTGATTCTAATCGACAAGGAGCCGACTTGTATCATATTAATGAGAACATTAGCCTACAGCCGCGGGGCGTTTTTTTTTTTTTGTTTTCTTAACTTAAATCAACAGAATACAAGTTTGTTTGTTTTTTTTTTTTTTTTTCATTTTTTTGTCGAGAAGTAGAAAACAACAGCTGACCTAAGCAAATGGTTTGTCCGTTGACTGATTCAGTCATAAAATATGTTTAAAGTGTGGCACAAAAGATTTACTCGATTCATCATATAAATGTTGCGGTCTCTGTTCACATTTTCTGCTATAACTATTAATGAAAATTCATAAAAATTGAACGTAGGCGACGCGACGTCTTTTTAAATGCATTGTTATTGAAAACAAGAAAATTGCACATAATATCAAAAATCAATTTCAAAAAAATATTGAGCCAAATAATAGAAGTAATGTTAGTATTTATTGTTAATGTCGAAAAGCCTGAATTGGATGAATAGAATCGTAGTGTGAATAATGACTTTGCAAGGTCTGAGTACTTTTTGGCAATAGTTTGTAGGTAATGCCACTGGATTAGCTTAATAACGGGGAGGGGAAGTAAAAGCGATAAAATGATAATATTCGAGGATATGTTTTTGAAGTAAAAAAACAATTTTTTTTTAAATTTTAAGTTTTGAAGGATACGAAAGAAAGGCGACATCGGACGATTTCTCGCTACACAGTGCTCATTGAAGAATCTCTGCAGCAAGCACTGTAAAGTTTCCAGAGTTGAATTAAAATCGCTCGATAGTCTTGTCTATAATTAGTGCACTGCTTAGAGAGTTTTGTTTTTGTCTTATTATTTAATGCACTCTTCTTCCCTTGTATCTTGTAACCTGATTATTTTCTAGAGAACGGGATTCTCATATGTCATGGTAAACCGAATTTCTGGTTAATGCTATCTGTAAGAGAGAGACCAGGGTTCTTATCTTCTCAGGCTTATTATTTACTGTCTGGGGCACTAGAGAGTCTATTCTTATTATTTAAATTATTTAAATTGTTAAAATTGTTAGAGTTACGCTGCTTGCTGTCTGTTTCGGGGTAAACGCGCTGAAGGCTTTGGAAGGTCTTCTAGATAGGTATATATACCTCACAACACCACTTGGAACATATTAAGTTAGTGCGAATCTATGTAGTATGCAGACGGGCTTAAGGAACACTCAACTTCTAGCCCAACTAAGCCTGTCTGTCCGTCCGATGACGGTCCATGTAAATTTGCATTCAAGCCACAGATCGCAATTTTTCAGATATTTTGATGAAATTTTGTATACTGATCAAGCACCGTTATAGAATATCCTTCGACTGATTCGGTCCAGTTTCAGTACCAATCTGCGTGCAAGATCTCCCAATGGTTTTGCCAAATTTGAAATCGAAAGGTTCATTTTTGCGGGCAGGAGACATACAACATACAACAGACATAGTGGACAGACGGACAGACGAATATGCTTAAATCGATTTAGAATTCCATACTGTTTACTTCTGGGCGTTGCAAACGTTTTGACAAAATGACTATACCCTTCTCATCGGTCGGTGAGGCGTGTAAAATTCATACGTCTGTCAATTTTTTGAAAAATCAATCGTCGCATACTCTTTGCGAAATGAATAATCGCGCATAATGATTTTGTCATGAGCATAAGAGAATCGCAATGTTGTCAATCAGTCTTGTGCATAAACGTGCTATAATCTGTTCAAATGATGACGTGGTTGCGAAACATTTGTAAAAATATTGATGGGATTTGTTTTTCAGTTGAAGATGACTACAATTTACAGTTATGGACTTATGCGATTACAAGAAGTCTATAGTTCGATAAATTTGATCGCTTACGTGATCGAGTCGCTGCTAATTGTAAAATTGTATTGAAAAAGTCATCACCAAAGACTTAAGTACTTTGAAGATTAAATTTAATGCAAATGAAATCAATCGAATAATAAAGAATCCAAAGTCGATATCGGCAGCGGTTTCCCTTGTATTCGAAAAGCATTTGCTTTTAATAACATTTTGCGTCGACTGTTGCATCTAATTGGACTAAAAAAGGCTTAAGTAAAAAAGGGTTTCCGATAGAGTAAAGTTTTAAAAAGTTTTGCCTTGCTTTGTGTACAGCCGCCACCTTATCCTTAATTCAAATCACTTTTTATGCGCTTTTATATAAATTATTCGGTTGGATTTTTTCTCTTTAATGAATTAAGTGCTAAGCTTTTTGATTTGAGTTCTGCGTAACTATCATTTAATAGACATGGAAAATGTTATCATTTAACTAAGCTTAATTGATTTATTTGTTATCACACACTAACACACACACACACACATATACACACAAATACACACACACACACATAATTAGCTAACAAAGTTTTAACTTAAATATATTTATATTCTATTCTTTCTTTCGTCTTTCTATTGAAGAGCGTTTTATATGCGTTTGTCTATTTTTGTCAACATAATCAAAAGAAAAGACAGAACGAAGGCAGTGTTCTCCAGAAAGTAGCTAATGGTATTTAAAAAGCACTTAAATAAAATGCTTTAATGACATTGACACTGATCTTTTTAGCCCTTAAAAAAAAAAAAAAAAAAAAAAAAATGTCAACTACAACTGCACAAAAACACACACGTATGCAAAACTGCGCATATACCATACATGCAGGCAGAGGCATGGATATAATAATAGGCATGCAAATCGAATAAACAGGGAGAGGCAAGTAGTTAGCAGGGAGTAGCAGTAGCGATATTCACAACGCAGCAATAATGATCTCCAGCAATGCTAAGTACCCAGAGCGACAACCTTGAATATTGAATAGTACTCAAGGATGTCTTTTGAAGCTTTGTTTTTGTTACTTTGTTACTTTGTTACTTTGTCATGAGGAAAAAAAATAAAGAATTATCACTAAACTTCAGACAGACTTACGCGCATATGCTTGCACACATATCTCCGACTGATTCACAAAAGGATGTGTTGCTTGTGTTGCTTGAAAAATGCAAAAAACAAAAAAAAAACAAAAAACAGAAAAAACAAGAAAAACACGTGGATAAGTCATACTCAGTCTATGTTATTCACTACTTCATTTTAATGGGTTCGACTCTTCTTCGTGTCAGCCGGTCGACGGGAACATATTTTACTCTGACTTTTTTACGATCATAGAATACACTTTCATCAAGTCGTAGTTCAATATCTTCAAACTATCTTAACTACTGGGCGTGCTTGAAGACGAATTCTTCCCGCCTCTTAACTGGAGTTTACTGGATGACCTCGATACATAGTTTTTTCAAGTTTTCGGTTGGCACTTGTTATAAATTGTAAGTTGCAGGCTTTTGATCTATAGTGGATGCCCTTTTTGGGCAGATGACGCCCATTCTCGCATTTAGCGAACTACGATTGTTTCGTATATGAAAAGTCTCGCCTTTCGCGAAATCGGGCTCGCATTACTACTAATGCGAACGCCACAGATGGAGGAATAAATAGTCAGAGGAGCATTTACTCTGGCGATGGTTGAGGGAATGGACGAAAAGGACTCAATTGACCCGCTTTCTAATCGTAATCAACAATGTATTTCCTTTACGACATCTTTGACGACCATTCGAGATGTCATAAATGAAGGAAAATATTTAATATACTCCACTGGTTATAGGTAAACTAAACAAAAAAAAAAAAGAAAAAAAAACAGAAGGAAAGAAAAATAAAATGAATAAATGCTCTGCTGCGTTGTTACCTCCTACTTGATATTGAGCAACAAAACAAAAATCCTTTCAATATGTGTTTATGAAAGAAGGTTTGCCGCCGCATCTTGAAGGCTTAACCTTGCCTGCTGCTTTTTGCCGTCGTAAGTATTGTTTTGCATTTTGTTCTAGTGCACCCGTTGTGATTAGGATTATCGGTGTTTAGCAAAAGTAGCAAAGCATCGCAAGTCTCTCCTTAGATTTCCCTCCTCTCCTTTATTCGACGTTCTTTCTTCGCCTCTCCGCAATAGCCCAGCATGCCAATGACTTTATCAGCATGCAGCAGACGCAAACACACTTACTTACATACTCGTACACTCAATATAAAATAGTTTAATAGTTACATACTTGTCTTGAAATTGTAATTTGCCGCGCTCTTGTTATTTTGTTTTTTTTTTTTTTTTGTACCCCTTTACCGCGATATGAGAGGTATATTCATTTTATCAAAACGTTTGGAAAGCCCAGCAAGAAGCTTTGGAGATTGCACAAAGTGTATATATATATTCTTGATCAGCATCAAATTAAGCATATCCCTCTGCTCGTCTGTCCGGCTGTCCACATGTTTGTCCGTCTGTCTTTTTGTGTGTGCAATGTCTGTCCTCGTGGCGGCAAAACTGAAGCTATCCATTTCAAATTTGCCAGAAACATTGGAATTCTTGCACGCAGGTTGGTATTGAAACGTTCATAGAGGCACGGTCGAAAGGCAAGTCTATCGCACCACCTAAACTGGGAATATCTCGGTCTTTTAAAGGGAATAAAAATTGGTTTTTTATTATTATAGCAAATAAATGTACAAAAATTTCAAGGCATATTCCATGGGGTACGCTGTAGTATCTGTAGAAAAAGTTGACCCCCCCCCTACGTAACATAATAATACAACAAAATGTATTTTTTTTTTTTTTCAGTACCTTTATAGGGTGCAGAAACCAGCTTCCAAACCCTCATGAAGTACATAAGTTCTTGGCCAGTTTCAAATTTGGAATGCACCTAAACATGTCAGTCCATTCGACTGTCCATCCGTTTGCCTTCCGTTAAGACATCGTCTACAAATTTGCAAAAGAGTTTTCGAAGTGAGCCAAAACTTTTCAAAGTTGATACCTACAACGCCTGCACGCCTATGCGATAAAATCTTTTATTTTGGAAATAAAAAAAATCAACCTCGCCCACTTCATTTTTTCACTTTTTTTGTGTTTTTTTTTTTTAGAATAACGGTAATGGGTACAAAATATTCGGTCACGGCTGAATATAATTTTCATACTTGTTTTTTTTTTTCTTTCATTCTCTCTGCCGCTACCCACCTTGGTACGTTGTTCTAATATGGGAGATTTTCAAAGTCAAGGTTGTCGCTTAGTTAATAACATTAATTCTTTCATGTTTCGTTTCCATCGGTCGTAGTCGAGCAGATTCATTCTTTCTTCTTTTGTGCACCTCTTACGTGCGCCGATAAGCAGCGACATGTTTGCAGACATGTTATATAAAAAAAAATAAATAAATAAAAAAAAGAAGGCAATAACAACAATCATAATAATTACAAGAACGCAGCACAACTTTAGTAATATGATTAAATATCGACAAATGAAAAACAAATTAATAATAAAACATGTATATGTGCACTTATGCTCGCCTAAATTAACAAATTAATGTATGTTATCGTTATGTGGGGGGTGCGCTCGGCATTAATCTGAAGGGCTTAGCATATGTTTGTAATGCCTATAGTATCCTGTGGTTACTGTTAACGATAATTTCCAATATATATGGCAATCAGACAGACAATCAAGTTAAAATATATTCTATTAATTTTCAATAATTTAGTATCGATTAACTAGCATAGAGTGGTGGCATAGAGTTTTTAAAATAATGCTTTTTAAGAATTGCCGTTGAATTTATCAGAATAACAAATGCCACCTAGATCAGGTTAAATAAATAATTATTAACCACTAGTAGCAAGCCGAAGATAACAATTTTTTTAAATGATGACATTTTCAAGTTTCAGGGAAACAAAAGATCAATATGGTGATGAATAGAATGAGTCGCTTACCCTCAACTTATTCATAATCTCCTCATAAATGCACATTTTCAGCAGAACGACGAGCAAGAAGCTCTGATCAGTTGATTTACTTAGCAAAGAGATAGCAATTAGAGGAAGGGCTTAAGCAACTTGTAGTGAATTATTATTGAACTAGAAGCAGATTTCTTATTGCTCGGGTGGCTTCTTGTGGAACCAAGCTTCAGCTAATGCTGTATGCCCAACTGCTGACACTAAATACAGTCCTCCGCCATTGAGGCAAAAGACGAGCTAACGCTTGAGAAACTTAAACCAAAACGGGATTTGATATAAAAAACAACTTTGAGTGGCTTGATATTCTTGCGAAATAAGTTCCACCTTAATGTTGCGTAAGTAATGAAAAGCATATAGAGATTTTCGGCGCTTTATCTGTGAGTCTTACAGCTGGCGGTTGTTAAAAAAATCCATAGAAAATCCTTAGAAATCCTATAAATACAAGAAGAGGATTAGTAGAAATCCCGAACGAAACCGATTGGATCCTATGAGTAGAAGTTTTCGTTGCTATAAATAAATCGTTTTTAAGTTTTATAAATAATTTCCGATAAATAGTTTTTCCAGATTGTAAATAAAATCTGAGCTATTCACAATCCAGGGGTGCGAACCCGTTTTAAGGAGTATTAGGAAAGCGCATAAAATCGAAAAAGGGACAGCGAAAGAGTGGAAAATCTTAGCGTAAGTTATTCAATAATCAATTACTCGGGGAATGTCCTCTATTAAGGAAAAGCAATGACGACCAAAAAACAATAAGGAAAGGAAAGGAGATAGGTTTGCTTAGTTGGAAAGTCTCGTGAAGCATTCCATTACCAAATCATTATAGGAATTTATTCGAAATGATTGAGTTTTAAAAAATTAACAAAATTTTCAATTAGCATTGTCTGCGTATGCAGTTGTCCTCGAACCATGCCATTCATAGATTTGATTGATCGTTTTTGGGAAAGGATCTCACGTAGATAAAAGGCTTAACTAAGTTAAAGAACATAATACCCATTATATAATTATTAAAACCGAGTTTGTTACTTGAAACTTTTGTATCACACAACACACACACACACACACACACACACATATGTATGTACATTCTCTTTCTCAATTTTAATATCTTAATTATTAAAACCAAGTTCGTTACTTAAGTCTTTTTGTATCTCCTGTTTTTTTTTTTTTTTACACAAGTTGTTCTCGCAATAAGCGTTTTATGTAAATTTATATGAAAAATAAATAAATGCTTCCACAAAATTTATTATAAATTTAAATGAAAAGCAAACATAATTTTTTGCTTTTTTTGTTTTTTTTTTTTTTTTGTTTTTCGGCAAAAACTTTTAAGACTATGCGGGGGCTTGATATGATAATTTATATGACTTTTCAACTTAAAAAAGGCTGTACCACATGCATTTATAATCGAAATGATATCATGCAGTGTTAAAGCGACAAAAAAAAAAAAAAAAAAATTTTTTTTAAATTTTTTTTTTTTTTTTTTTATTTTTTTTTTTTTTTTTACAATTTTAATAAATTCGTTTTCTAAAGGAACCTTTTCGAAATGTTTGAAGTATTGGCAAACAACATGAAAGTTAGGCAAACGTTTTAAAGGGAATTTGCATAAATTACACATATTTCTCTTATATACAAAGAAAAGGTAAATCATTTAAAGTGTACTAGCAGGTGGTATAACACTTAAAGTGAAATCTTTTTTCTTTTGTGCTCGCAAAGCAGTAAATCAAACACAATTTTATTTTCCTTCGTATAAGTCAATTAGGCTTTTTTAAAAGAAATTTATATAAAATTTCTTTTGAATTCTTTCCTGTTTTTTTTTTTTTTTTTTTTTTTTTTTTTTAATTGCATTAACTAACTTTCTTTTTTATATAATTCCTTTTATGTATTTCTTATCCATATTCATATGTTACATTATTTTGTTAATGATTAGTTTGTTAGTTGTTTGCGCTAACCGAGTCACTCCTAAACAGCACGGCTTGCTAACTAACTACTAACTTATCAATCATAGTTAAGTTGCTTACGTTTATATCAAGCTAAACGCACCACTAACACGATAATCGGTTTAGCTAGCTACGTAAGTAATTATGGAGGAGGAGTTTTGTGTTCAAGCTGGAAATTTTTCTAGCAATTAAAATTAATAACATTTAATTTCATAAAAAACATGAGCCTTTCTGTGTGCGGCAAACATTAATTGAATGATTGTTAAACGAATAACAAGTTTGTTAAAAAAGAATTATTACTTTAGATATACCGGTATACCGGCAAGCGAACAGTTACTTTTTCCGCTTAGCTTTTAGGTAAAGTGTTTCGCTTTTATCGATAAAAAATACCTATTTGAGTTAAGTCCATATCAAGTGGTCTGCACCTGGCGTGGATCCTTAATCAAACGAATTTCCTAGAATCCTTGGCATTGAATACAGTTGAATGGGCCACCCCTCAGTCTTGCAAGACAGTCCAAGCAGGAGGTAGAATCCATTCCAAGCGCTGGTTACAAGTAAAGTTTAGTTATGATCTGTTATTCCCAAATGCCTGGGGCAGCCACCACGAGTACTCCCCGAAGTGCAACACCCAAGCGGCCAGGCCTCACATATTGGTTAACCTGCTGTGTTCAAAACATGATCGGACATACCAGCTTCCACCGAAGCTTTCACAGGATAAGTCAATACGCAAGGAATGGATCCGACTTGCAGTCCAACCAATGATCTCACCCTACAAGGTGCTCGTGCCTTTGTGAGTGAGCAAAGTGATCTCCGTGGAATCCATACTTCATAACATGCTTTTTGCATTCTCTATACTTCCGGGTAAGCCATCACCACTACTTTCCCCCTTGGATTTATTGTACTAGGAGAAGTAATCGACCTAGCAACGACGTCAGGCAAACATCACGCCACACTATCATTAGCTTTTCGACAACCTACCTACTGGTTGGATACTGGACTGTGATGGCTAGCTGACTACATTGGCAAGAAGTTCTGCCCGTATGTGAAGACTTTCCAAGGAAAGGAATTCCTTCGCCAGGGAGAGCCATATCAAGTGATGCTAGCGATAATGCATTCAGTTATATATTTATGTATATTTTTTACGTAATTGTTACACTCTCGCTTAAATAATGAAATTTTCTAAAACCGTTAAGATAGTCAGTGCTATTAGACCAATTTTGAATAATTGCTAATTGCTTTTATGCACAACTAGTCATTGAAAAACATTTTTCACTCTCCACAATTTTAAGCCACGGTTGACCATCACCTGTTTACTGTATTGGTGTGAAGGTATGTTTGAAATTTCGATACTCGATCATATTTTGTCCATTTTGAGGATTCTCAGAAAAAACGACCAAGGAACGGACAGTGTCGATGTGCATGTTGGATATATTTTCATGGGGATATATTTACAACTACATTAACTTATGCGTGTGTTAAGTGCGTTAGGCTAATTTTTAATAATTGCCAATTGCTTTGGTGGTCAACGATCTCTCGAGTCTCGATAATTTTAATCCACGGTTGACCATGACTAGTTTACTGTATTAGTGTGAAGGTATGTCTCAAATTTTGCTAATCGTTCCCACTGTCTCACTTTTGGGGATCCTTAAAAAGTGAGCGTAAAGAACGCATAGTCTACATACACATGTATAAAGGCATCTATTCATTTACTTTAACATTAATGCCTACGTCGTACACTTAGCGAAGCATAAGTATATGAATAATGTGAAGTAGACTACGTATAACGAATGATCAAGCGTGTGATAATCGTTCCTTCATTAGCCAAGCAATAGATAAATAAATAATAAATAAATTTAACCAAATGATGATCTTGCGCAGAGTAATCTAAGCAAAGCTCAAAGTTTGTGGAAAAGAAGGCTTCGATTCTGCGCGTCTCTATAGCCATAATTTCATATTCAGGTTTTAGTGTATGGCCTATATATATATATATATATATATATACGTAGATATGTATACATTATAAGAAAATTAGAATTTATTGTTGATCTGTTTTAACCCACATGCCCTTAAACAAATAATTGTCAATAATAATTGCCAACACACCCACAAACACATTTCCAAATATTAAAGCGTTGCCGAAATACATGAAACGAACGGCAAAATTGTTTTTTATTTATTTATTTTATTATTTTTTTTTTTGGATTTCTATGAACCCACCTGTAATAAATGTCGTTTAGAACTCGATAAAATGCAATAATTGTTCAACGTTGTCGTCGGAATATATTTCATATTTTCATTTAAAAAAAAAAAAAAAAAAAAAAAACACACTATATACAAGTCTTTGTTTGTGTGCGTGAGTGTGTGCACGCTTCGAATTCGAATTTGTCTAAGACAATAAATTATAAAATGAACAAAATATTTACAATATCTACGAAAAACAATCTTTGCAATTTATCTCTTTTGTAAAGAGAAAACGCAAATTGTCGCAAATTGAAAGCACGTACAGACAAAAATACATATACATATACCCGTGTTTATTTGCTAATGTACAAGTGTAAATTTGAAAAAAAAAGATTAAAATTAAAAATAAAAATAGAAATATTGCAACAAAATCAAACATTGATATCAATTGCTTTTAACCTTAAAATTTTATATAATCAATCTATCAATAAAAATTGCAAGTAACCCATAAATACATACATACGCACACCTCCCGTAATCCCATGATATAACTTATAGAAGCAAAGATTTAATTGTCATTTGTTTTCTATCAACTACATACACACACACACACAAAAAGCGAGTGAGTTTTTGAGCTTGGGTGTTTGTTTTTCTACTTATGTGATATATTAAGTGATACTTGATTGTCTCTATTGTGTAACTGAAATGCGTTATACCCCCAAGTTGCTTTTGTCTTTCACGGTGTCAATGTTTAGGTTGTTTTATTTGTTATTACACACCTACACCTACACTTGGCCAAAATTTTCTATGATTTTCATAACATGTGCTTATATGTATCGGTACTTCTTTCTTAGTTCAGGCAAACTCTTTTCTTATGCCTTGCGGATAATTTCATTTGAAAACATTGTACATGTTAAGTTTAAGAAACTGGGAAACAACTTTAAAGTCAACAACGTTAAGTTAGGCTGATACCACAATGGGCGTAGAAAAAGACGGACTGCAATTGGAAGTATAGCGAAGCACAAGACAATGATAATCGAAAAGATTTCTGTTAAATCTCCCGTTATACCACGTAAGCCATTGGAATTAAGAAGGAGCGACCTACAGTTGAATGCGGGGCCATCTGTATTGTGGTTCACGGAAGCAAAAAGGGTGGCGGGATTCATAAGAATTCGAAAACCAAAGATCTAGGAGCATGGGCGACAACAATAAACCTTCCATGTCGCGATATAGATTTTTGGATTAAAAAAATGTTCCTTTAAAAGTTGTTCCCATCGTTATCTTGTACTTTTCTTTGTCCCTACAGATTTTATGTTTCATCTTTTGTAGGATTAATTTTTTAATGTCGTCATGAAAAAAAGAAGCGATGATCAAAAATTGATTGAAATCGGAAGAACAAGTGTCTGATGCGCACACCACCCCAATGGTTCCAAAGTGTCTTTCGAAGTTTTCGCAGGACATGATCGAGATGTTTCTTTTGAGAATATTGCGATCATTTTCCCTTCACTGTTTGGCTTAATTGCGTTTGCGTACCTCGGGTAAGGTTCTCTTGTATTTGAGGACATCGTAACGGCCTGTACTATTGTAACCTCTTCAAAGCCAAAGCGGAGGCAGGGATATTCCTTTTGGTTTGCAGATATTAAGAGTTATTTCAATGCTCTGAGCTACAATAGTGCATCCAATTTTAATTATCGTTTAGTGTTTCGAATCAAAGACCAAATATCACGTTTCTCGCAAATTTTTTTTCGACCGATTATTGAACAAGTTTATCTCGGATGATATGAGATCGTGTTACTTAAATTCTTCAAAAGTTGATCGCTTTACTAATACTAATATCAAAAGTGATGGACTTTCGTAGAATCTTTCACAATAAATTCATAAAATGATACGACAGCGCCTGTGAAGAGACGTATACGTCCTTTAACAGTGGATTGAAGTAAGAAATTTACCGCTATCACTGAGAAGTTTTCATAACATTCGCGACTCTCTCTCTCTCTCTCTCTCTCTCTCTCTCTCTCTCTCTCTCTCTCGCTCTCGCTCTCTGTCTCTCCCTTTCGTCTACCTACCTTTCACTCTCTGCATTTCATATGAAAATTAACGCATATCAGTAATACATCTGTCGCGTGTACTTGAGCGTAGAGTCTGTCTTTGAGTTTCTCATCACTTGTTCTCTGTTGTAAGGAGAGCTCTACTCTATTTTAAATGGGTGGGTATAAAAGAAATTTTCAGAATTTTTTTGAAAATTCAGCGCCATAGCAGAGAGTTGCTGTTGGTGGTGTATACTACGTGTGGGAATGTCTTTTAGGAAAATTTGTAATTTTTCCGCTTTGAAAAAATTTGCTGATATATACCTATATTAACTGACAACTATCAATTGACTGATTGTCATAAGTATATCGCCATGTGCGTTTTTATGTGAAAAAAATAAAATCAAAATTCAGAATTCGCCAAAAGCAAAAGACAAGAAGAAAAACAAATGATTTTTTTCATTGAAATTTTCAATTATTGCACCCACACCTTAAATTAAATTAAAATTTTTATGACTTTAACATGACATACAACAAAGTCGTGGTGATCTAAATTCATTCAATATATGTCATAATCAAAATATCATGATATAAATATTATATAAAAAGAATATTTACTCACATTTATATGTGTTTTGCGAGCAAAGCAAATTAAAAGCAGGAGATGTGTGTTGAACATAATTTTTGCCGTTAATTAATACCGTTAAGTATTGGTTTTTCACAAAGCTAACCTGCTATGGCAGCGTAAACAATCCATTTTATAATTAAAAAAAAAAGAAAGGGCCTGAGAAACATGGAGGCCCACCTTCTCCATTGGCATTCCAACCACTTCCTTTTAATTTCTTTCATGTACCAAGCTACTTATGAGCGTTTCAATCAGCGACATTCGCGAAATATTGAAATTACTTGCAAAAAAAAAAGAAAAAACTCACATTCATGGCCATTACGCAAGCATTTACATCAATATTCGGTTGTTAAAGTTGTCTTCCTAAAGAATCAACTGAGCGCTTCATAGGAAAATGTGAATCGTTGTTTAATCATTTAGTAATGCCCCCGTGCGAACAGAAATCTGAAAGGTCGAAACGAACACGTGAACGATGCCAATGATCCAAATTAATTCTGTGGCGCTTTCAAAAGGAATTCAATTTCATGCGAAAGCAGATCCAAGTGCAAACACCCTTTAGAACCCTTAGTAAATGTATGAGAATTTTTTCGGACAACATGCGATCGTTTGCAACGACTCTAAAAGTGAAGAGAATGAAAACCGGATGTTGTTACTTTGCAAACCCTATTAAAGGTTACACTGTTTCTTTGGCACTAGGAAAATAAAAAGTTTTCTTCGACAAAGTAATCGCAAAAGGAGCGAACAAAGCTGAAGTCAAGTTATCAAAAGTTGATCAATCATAACCCTGTGCGGGCTGAAAACACTTTTTTTTTCTATTCAATATTAAAAATGAATAGAAACGATATTGGAAATCGAGAGAATTGTTCTGTTATCCGCACAATATTATAATAAATTATATTATATTATATAAGATGAACTTTAAAAGGCACGTACACAGGCAGGCAAGCAATTGATTGCAACAGGTTCTTTAAAAAAAAAAAAACAAAAAAGAAAGAAAAACATTCAAACATAAAAGTGGAAAGGAAATCGCTGTAGGTTAAGCATTAAATATGTTAATCGTTATAAGATTTTTTTCATTGTTTAGTGAGCTTTTCATTTATTTATAATTCTCTTCTGTTTTTTATTTATTTTTTTTTTTTCTATAATTTTTTAAGTAGGAGTGCTTTTCTGCGATTTATTGTTACTTATGCGCTTGTTGTTGTCTTGTCTCGTGTGCAGCATGACATTGTAAAAAATTTACAAAAAAAAAAAAAAAAAAAAAAAACGAAAACAAGTAGAAAAATACACAAAACGATGATATGCTAAAAAATTTGTTTTGTAGGCTGATAATTTACATACATACATACATACATACATATACGCATATATATATATAGAGACAAACACATGCATATTTATATTTAGGGTTTGTCAGGTTAACTTTAACAAGCAGCTTCTGTTCATTGGGAACTAACTGTTCGTGCGTAAGTAAGTGTATACTGCCTTTAGGTGTATGTGGTGTGAAGAGAAGTAACAGTATTTGTTTAATTCTTACGGAAATATGAGATGTTTTTTATTTAGTAGGTGTAGAGGTAGAGGTATAGGTTATGTTAAGTAGTTGCAATTTTTTTTTTTTTTCTTTTTTTTTTCATTCTTTTGGGTCCACATAACGGTAAACATTAAATAGCACTTGAATAAAATCAACTTTAGATAAAAGCTAAAGTGTATGTTGCATTAAATATGGGTTAAGTGTTTTGAAAATGAAGAAAACATGCCATTAAGCATTTCTTAATAGAAAGATAGAATAATAGATAGATTTTTGTTTACCCGCAATTCTTCTTTTACTCTAATATAAAGTCTTCTTTCTTCCCCATAAACTTTTATATGTTCATCTGCATTATCAAGAAATCTGCATACATATCTAGTAACATTCCATTTTAAAATGATTTGACGACTTAACAAGTAAGAAAATTATATTCTGATCTCTCATTTTCTTTCTTTTTTACCCATCATCGGTCTCCTAAAAAAAAAAACACAAACAAAGCAAACGAAATATATTTTCATGCTCTTTAGTATGAAGTGAACGCGGGATGTTTTTTATTATTTTCAAAATAAAAGTTTTTTCGCATAGATTTTTGTGGGCGATGTAGGCGTGCCCTTGGAAAAGTTTATATCTTTTCCACATTCTTTTGCAAATTTGTAGGCGATATATTCTTTTTTGCCAGCTGGAGATATACCAAAGTTTGGC
>NW_023998422.1:8099920-8100276 GCF_014805625.2 Glossina fuscipes
ATGCACTCTAATATTGCATAGGCGTGGTCATTATTTTCCATTTTTGTGCAGGTTTCGTAGCATTGCCCACAGAATATCCATTCAAATTTTTTTACATTTATCTGGTGCAGTTTATGAGTAGTAAGACGAAAGAAAGACAGAGAGATCGTCATGTTATGTGGTATTGTAAGCGCATCCCTGACCAGATTTGGCCAAATTTCAATACCAATCTGCGTGCAAGAATTTCCAATATTTCTGCCAAATTTGAAGTCAAAAGCTTAATTTTCGCGGCCAGGAAACATTGAGCAGACGGACAGACAGACAGACACATCTCTCTCTCTCTCTCTCTCTCTCTCTCTCTCTCTCTCTCTCTCTCT
>NW_023998422.1:8100286-8100467 GCF_014805625.2 Glossina fuscipes
TCTCTCTCTCTCTCTCTCTCTCTCTCTCTCTCTCTCTCTCTCTCTCTTCTTCTTCTTCTTCTTCTTCTTCTTCTTCTTCTCTCTCTCTCTCTCTCTCTCGCTCCCTTCGGCGATGGCCCTAAAACGGAGAAAAATCCAATTCCGTATGACTTATCGAGCGAAGAGACCACATCATTGAAAT
>NW_023998422.1:8100477-8106048 GCF_014805625.2 Glossina fuscipes
CAAGATTGTGATCTACAAATTGTAGCGAACGCTTGACGGAAGTGTATCAAAAGAAAGCACGCCGCCCTTTGCTTAAGTTATCTAAAAATAAAGACCTTTGATTACATTCGTACTCTATCTACTGATTACACATATCCAACTCGCCATCGTGTCTCTCATTAGTAAATTTTTATCCGTATAAAGAGAGTATTTTAGAAAATTCCTTATTACTTTCAGAAAATTTTCTTTCATTCATTTTTCTTCTCTTTGTGTATTCAGGTCAACATAAAAAGCAAACTATTCAGATTCTTGAAATAACAATAAAAGAAAAACTAATTATGAACATAGGATCACCAGAAAATCGATTGAAAGAATTACCCGACAGCCTGCAAAAAAAGAAAACATGTAAGACAAATATATTCGGTTGTAACCGAATCGTTTATACTCGTCACCGGTTATCGTAAAAAAGAAAACTAAAACAACTAAATTCTCAAATTCTATAATATAGACTGGGCATGACTGATTTCTTCTAATTCCAAACTAAAAGTTTTTGTCACATAGACGTGTCCTTGGAAAAATTGAAGTCATTTCCAAATTCTTTTGCAAATTTGCGGGCGATATCTTCATTTTCGCTAAAGGGAAAATGTTTACCACAAATACTACGCAGTTGGGCAGATGGACAGATGGACAGACGAACAGCCATATACTTTATTGGGTTTCTGAAGATTGTTGCTGCGTCTTGTAAAGGTATCAAAGAAAAAAAAAAATAAAATTTGATACAGTATAATAGTGGGTGGGCGTGGTCAATTTTTTTTATTTCTCTCCAGGTATTACAGCATCGGCCGTGGAATATGCTTTCATACATACTTGTCTGCTACAGTTTATAAGTAATGAGCAAAAAAACCAATATTTCATTTCTTTTGAAGTACAGAGGTGTTCTCAGTTTACGCGGTACTGTGGGCGTAGGGTTCGATCGATTTGCCCCAGTTTCAATACCAAACTGCGTGCAGGAACTTCCAATGTTTCTGGCAAATTTGAAATGGATAGGCCAGGAAAATATTTACAGCAAACATTATACCGATGGACAGACACATAGACGGACGGACGGATATGCTTGATTTGTTTTAGAATTTGACGTGGATCAAGCACGTGTATACTTTATGGGGTGTCCGAAGCTTCCTACCAAACAACAACAACAACAACAACTACAACTAAATGTAAGGATTACCTTACATTACGTTACAATACCTTACGAATAATCTCCGTAACTCATAGTTTTGCTAAATTCTAAAATAAATGAACCTGAGTAACATTTCGAATGTAATCGTGGATAAGTAAAAGGAAGTAAACATCAGATATGAAAAGTTTAGGCAACACTGCTTTCAATTTGGGCTTTGTCTGCGATTTAACATTTAAATCTTCAAGACTTCACTTTAGTTTATTTTTTTTATTTTTATTTTTTTTTGTTTTTCTTCATACAAACTGAGACTTTTTGTTAAAAGATTTCTCAGGTTTATACTTCTTTTTGGGAAAACAAATTAAATAAATCTATTAATTTGATTAAAGTTCATTAATTTGCAGAATATTATTTATCATTCGCTATAACAAAAAGACTTTAGACAGTAAACCTGTCTAGAGTAGTTGAAGCATTTTTTTTTTTTTTTTTTTTTTTGTGAATATTATTTTATTATTATTATTACCATAAATCAATAAGCGCTATTTAAGATATTTTATTAGCTGGCAGGGGCAGCAGTAGCAGCAAAAGCAACAGTAACAGTAACAGCAACAGAACAGCAGCAGCAGCAAAATTGAAAGGCACAGCTGTGTGCAAAGAAAGTAGTTTTTCGCAAATAGTTTGATTTTTAGTATTACTTGCTATCTATCTATCTGTTCGACTGCTCGTTGTCGTGTTAGTAACATTAAGCCATAGTTAGTAACTAGATAAGGCAACAAGAGCAAGAGCATTATTGCTTATTAGGCTACTAAGGCAGTGGTTTTAATGCTTATCATGGTGGTGGTTGTTGTTTTCTATTGCTAGTCGAAGAATGTAAAATGTAAAAAAAAAAAAAAAAAAAAAAATGTAATTCCATTGCCAGAGATAAGCAATCTGCTCTAGTTTCAATATTTTTCTTTTCCTCTCTTTTCGAATTTTACTGCCACCAATATTTGCTTAACTCAGCTACAAAAGAAGGCCTGCATTGTTGCTGGCTGGTGCTGCAGCTGATGCTATTATGATGATGATTTGCCTGAGTTATTAAATTTCTATATAATTTCTGAACAATTTTTGAAAATGTTTACAGCATAAATAATCGCCTCAAGGTAATCCATACCGCATACTTTATATTATAAATATAGATAAATCTTACTCTGCTTATCGGTCTGATCGTATGTCTCGTTTTCTTTTTCTTTTTATTTATTTTTTTATTTTTTTTGGAATCGTTACTTCTATTTATAGGCTGAAATGTTGTAAAAATCCGCACATATCTAAACAATGAAGACAACTTGTTGACAATCTGGTTAAGCTATTCAACTTTCACTGTTCATGGCTTGTGTTTGATTACCGCTCATCACAATAAGGTGTTTGGTTTTTCCATTTTTTATGTTCAGTCTAATCATATCGTCTTCACGCACCTACCAATGCAACGGAATTTCATTTAAAGCCTTAACTAGTAGAGTAAGAAAGTTGTACGCGCCTTATTACGAATCTTGATATATTCACTGCTTAAAGATAATCATTCATTTTCATTGTCTCGAGAGAATTGATGAGAAATCATCTTGGCATTGTCTATCATATTTCATCTTGATATTTACTAGTGCTCCTAAAATTGTTAACAACAACAATAATAATAACAACAACAACAATATTTAAGAATTTTAATCCGACGGATTACTTTTAACAAATAAAGTGAACTCTAGTTTTCTAATTAAATTTAAAAAAAAAAAAAAAAACTGTATCTGTACACATATATATATATATTAATTATTACATAACCTATGGGATCTCAGGTCTTTTCTCGCAACAAAAGTTGCATCTCATCTTAACACTACTTGTAGTATACAATAACAAGTTATTGTCAAGATTACCTTTAGTATTTCTTTACTTTACTTTACTTAATTAGTCATAGGCGTATGTGCGCTACACATTAAAAGTAGACTTGAGTTATTTTTGTGTTTTAACAGAAAAAAAAAAAGCGAAATTTTTGTACTTTCTTTAAAACAAGATCTGCCTAAGCGGCCGGGTAGACTAAGGATCTCGACTAAGAACTCAATGATCGTGGATCGTTCAGATCTCAAGAGCTGGAAAGATTTTTCAATAAAATCCCATAGAATCAGATACTAATGCTTTAAGACTTTTATCTTTGAATTTAGTTCTCTGACTAAATTAAATACAATAGCGATAATAATAGTAATAATGTATGAAACATAACTTGAACAAGCCTTAGTCCGAGCGACGCAATCACATAGTAAAACAGCAAAATTGAAGTAACGCAGAACCGACAGCATTTGAAGCGTTATTAAAATATTATTATTTGAGTAATAGTTGAGGTTTGAACCCTTGACCTTAGTCGAGTCCCTCTGCCTACTCGACCAGTCGGACAGGCTGTTATTAAAGTATGAAGGGCATCAGGGTATTATTTATACATAGCTGTTTTTCATCACAGGTTTGTATTTTTGTCCACTTCTTCTAAGGTCATAGCTAAATATATCAAAGCTTATTACCAAAACCAATTGGAAACATGTTTCAGAACTTTTTATGTGAAGGTATGATCTCTGCAAGAATCCTCTCTGTCGGTCTGAAAATCAAAGCACGGACTTATTATTATCAGAACTACGCTTAAGTGAAGTAAGTGAAAAAGATAGGAAGTTGTAGCGACGGACCAACGTGTCATTGCTGCACTAGGTTATTCGGGAGATATGGCGGACTTTTAAATTTGAATCGTACCCTCCACATACAGTTACATCGAAAAGAATTACACGTACTTCACTCTTGTAGGAACACGCGGTGAGACAAGATCTACTGACTTTCTAAATTTGGTTTGAATTCTATTATGACCTCGAACAGTTTTTATTAGCCAAGTTTGGTGAATTTTAATGAACGTTTTCGTTCGTGAGAAGTAGTAAAAAGAGGCGCATTTAGTCACGTTGCATAAACGAATCAAGTGACGCGAAAATTTCTGGCATAAAGAGAATATTGAAGCTGCCGACCAAGATACTGCCGATGTTCCATGCCCCGTTTTCAAACTCACAGTGTTTCAGTGATCAATTTGTGTTGCATTTGTTATCTGCCGGGAACAGTGAAGGCAATCGACTGTCATGCGAGACGTAGCTTCAGTGTAGAGCCACAACGAAGAAAACGATTGTTTTCTTAATAATTTGTCATCGCGCAAAATTGCAGGGTTTACTTGAGACGTCAATCCGAACGACATTATTCGCTTAAAAGTGAACCGATTAATTGAATCGGTTAGAGACAACCACTGTTAGTTCAAGGCGAGTTTGGCATTGAGTTCTTTTTCTAATGCGACACAAGCTATTGAAAATCAATTTCTATAAAGCAGCATATGTATCAAGTATATATATATATATACATTTGTTTTTTACAATTTTCATTTAAGTTAAATACGAAAATCGGCACACAATTCCCTTACGTAAACAAGATAGCCATGAGTTATTCATTCATATCATTGCATGTTATCGCTGTAGTTCATGATCATCCTTGATCGCCGGTAATTGCTCGAGTTGTAAAATTCATCAATAAATGATGAATGTATGGACCCAACATTTTAAAGGTCTTAGTTCATCAAACTCTACAGCCCGCTCCAAAGCCCCCTTTCAAAGGAGAAAAATTAACATCAATCTTTTACAACGAGATGACGTAATTGAGTAACTATTGTAAAAGTGATTGATGCGAGCGTTAAGTGCTTCTCAATTGAAACGCTTCTTAAGTGTATTTTTCTAAGCGGAGAGAGACCTTTTTTTTTTTTTTGTTTTTAAGTACTTATTAATAAACAGTGTGTAAAGTATTAATTTTTCTTAAGGGAAAGGAAAGGAATTCATAACTTGATAATTTTTAGCAAATGCATAACTAACAATTTTGTAGCCCTTTTGGATAATTTACTCATTACATACGCATTATTATTCGTTCGTAGACAGGCAAAAGATGTAGTAGCAACCGCAACGGCAACAGCAATAAAAACTATTTGATTAAACTAAAAGCTTTTGCTGTTTTTCTTGCACTTTTACAGTACCCGGCATTTTAGGATAATTACATATAGTTATGTAGCGCAGTGTCTGTCCGCGCATTTTACTGTCTCTTGTTCGGCTTATAGGCTGTAGTACAGGCTGCTACTGCTATTGCTATTGCTGCGACGACGACGACTACTACTACTACTGCTACTACTGAAGAAGACCATTATTAAATGTTGAATAAGGGAAAAACATTTAATCAAATGTTTTCGTTGTTTCCTTCCTCCCTCCTGGTTTTGGCGGCCCAGTACAATTCAGGAGTAAAAAGTTTATTTTTAAACTCTAGAAACAATTATATCAAGAGATTAATAAAAAGAGGGAAAAAAAACAAAAAAAAAAAAAAAAAAA
>NW_023998422.1:8111048-8130556 GCF_014805625.2 Glossina fuscipes
TTTTTTTTTTTTTTTTTTTTTTTGTGAATATTATTTTATTATTATTATTACCATAAATCAATAAGCGCTATTTAAGATATTTTATTAGCTGGCAGGGGCAGCAGTAGCAGCAAAAGCAACAGTAACAGTAACAGCAACAGCAACAGCAGCAGCAGCAAAATTGAAAGGCACAGCTGTGTGCAAAGAAAGTAGTTTTTCGCAAATAGTTTGATTTTTAGTATTACTTGCTATCTATCTATCTGTTCGACTGCTCGTTGTCGTGTTAGTAACATTAAGCCATAGTTAGTAACTAGATAAGGCAACAAGAGCAAGAGCATTATTGCTTATTAGGCTACTAAGGCAGTGGTTTTAATGCTTATCATGGTGGTGGTTGTTGTTTTCTATTGCTAGTCGAAGAATGTAAAATGTAAAAAAAAAAAAAAAAAAAAAAATGTAATTCCATTGCCAGAGATAAGCAATCTGCTCTAGTTTCAATATTTTTCTTTTCCTCTCTTTTCGAATTTTACTGCCACCAATATTTGCCTAACTCAGCTACAAAAGAAGGCCTGCATTGTTGCTGGCTGGTGCTGCAGCTGATGCTATTATGATGATGATTTGCCTGAGTTATTAAATTTCTATATAATTTCTGAACAATTTTTGAAAATGTTTACAGCATAAATAATCGCCTCAAGGTAATCCATACCGCATACTTTATATTATAAATATAGATAAATCTTACTCTGCTTATCGGTCTGATCGTATGTCTCGTTTTCTTTTTCTTTTTATTTATTTTTTTATTTTTTTTGGAATCGTTACTTCTATTTATAGGCTGAAATGTTGTAAAAATCCGCACATATCTAAACTATGAAGACAACTTGTTGACAATCTGGTTAAGCTATTCAACTTTCACTGTTCATGGCTTGTGTTTGATTACCGCTCATCACAATAAGGTGTTTGGTTTTTCCATTTTTTATGTTCAGTCTAATCATATCGTCTTCACGCACCTACCAATGCAACGGAATTTCATTTAAAGCCTTAACTAGTAGAGTAAGAAAGTTGTACGCGCCTTATTACGAATCTTGATATATTCACTGCTTAAAGATAATCATTCATTTTCATTGTCTCGAGAGAATTGATGAGAAATCATCTTGGCATTGTCTATCATATTTCATCTTGATATTTACTAGTGCTCCTAAAATTGTTAACAACAACAATAATAATAACAACAACAACAATATTTAAGAATTTTAATCCGACGGATTACTTTTAACAAATAAAGTGAACTCTAGTTTTCTAATTAAATTTAAAAAAAAAAAAAAAACTGTATCTGTACACATATATATATATATTAATTATTACATAACCTATGGGATCTCAGGTCTTTTCTCGCAACAAAAGTTGCATCTCATCTTAACACTACTTGTAGTATACAATAACAAGTTATTGTCAAGATTACCTTTAGTATTTCTTTACTTTACTTTACTTAATTAGTCATAGGCGTATGTGCGCTACACATTAAAAGTAGACTTGAGTTATTTTTGTGTTTTAACAGAAAAAAAAAAGCGAAATTTTTGTACTTTCTTTAAAACAAGATCTGCCTAAGCGGCCGGGTAGACTAAGGATCTCGACTAAGAACTCAATGATCGTGGATCGTTCAGATCTCAAGAGCTGGAAAGATTTTTCAATAAAATCCCATAGAATCAGATACTAATGCTTTAAGACTTTTATCTTTGAATTTAGTTCTCTGACTAAATTAAATACAATAGCGATAATAATAGTAATAATGTATGAAACATAACTTGAACAAGCCTTAGTCCGAGCGACGCAATCACATAGTAAAACAGCAAAATTGAAGTAACGCAGAACCGACAGCATTTGAAGCGTTATTAAAATATTATTATTTGAGTAATAGTTGAGGTTTGAACCCTTGACCTTAGTCGAGTCCCTCTGCCTACTCGACCAGTCGGACAGGCTGTTATTAAAGTATGAAGGGCATCAGGGTATTATTTATACATAGCTGTTTTTCATCACAGGTTTGTATTTTTGTCCACTTCTTCTAAGGTCATAGCTAAATATATCAAAGCTTATTACCAAAACCAATTGGAAACATGTTTCAGAACTTTTTATGTGAAGGTATGATCTCTGCAAGAATCCTCTCTGTCGGTCTGAAAATCAAAGCACGGACTTATTATTATCAGAACTACGCTTAAGTGAAGTAAGTGAAAAAGATAGGAAGTTGTAGCGACGGACCAACGTGTCATTGCTGCACTAGGTTATTCGGGAGATATGGCGGACTTTTAAATTTGAAACGTACCCTCCACATACAGTTACATCGAAAAGAATTACACGTACTTCACTCTTGTAGGAACACGCGGTGAGACAAGATCTACTGACTTTCTAAGTTTGGTTTGAATTCTATTATGACCTCGAACAGTTTTTATTAGCCAAGTTTGGTGAATTTTAATGAACGTTTTCGTTCGTGAGAAGTAGTAAGAAGAGGCGCATTTAGTCACGTTGCATAAACGAATCAAGTGACGCGAAAATTTCTGGCATAAAGAGAATATTGAAGCTGCCGACCAAGATACTGCCGATGTTCCATGCCCCGTTTTCAAACTCACAGTGTTTCAGTGATCAATTTGTGTTGCATTTGTTATCTGCCGGGAACAGTGAAGGCAATCGACTGTCATGCGAGACGTAGCTTCAGTGTAGAGCCACAACGAAGAAAACGATTGTTTTCTTAATAATTTGTCATCGCGCAAAATTGCAGGATTTACTTGAGACGTCAATCCGAACGACATTATTCGCTTAAAAGTGAACCGATTAATTGAATCGGTTAGAGACAACCACTGTTAGTTCAAGGCGAGTTTGGCATTGAGTTCTTTTTCTAATGCGACACAAGCTATTGAAAATCAATTTCTATAAAGCAGCATATGTATCAAGTATATATATATATATATATATATACATTTGTTTTTTACAATTTTCATTTAAGTTAAATACGAAAATCGGCACACAATTCCCTTACGTAAACAAGATAGCCATGAGTTATTCATTCATATCATTGCATGTTATCGCTGTAGTTCATGATCATCCTTGATCGCCGGTAATTGCTCGAGTTGTAAAATTCATCAATAAATGATGAATGTATGGACCCAACATTTTAAAGGTCTTAGTTCATCAAACTCTACAGCCCGCTCCAAAGCCCCCTTTCAAAGGAGAAAAATTAACATCAATCTTTTACAACGAGATGACGTAATTGAGTAACTATTGTAAAAGTGATTGATGCGAGCGTTAAGTGCTTCTCAATTGAAACGCTTCTTAAGTGTATTTTTCTAAGCGGAGAGAGACCTTTTTTTTTTTTTTGTTTTTAAGTACTTATTAATAAACAGTGTGTAAAGTATTAATTTTTCTTAAGGGAAAGGAAAGGAATTCATAACTTGATAATTTTTAGCAAATGCATAACTAACAATTTTGTAGCCCTTTTGGATAATTTACTCATTACATACGCATTATTATTCGTTCGTAGACAGGCAAAAGATGTAGTAGCAACCGCAACGGCAACAGCAATAAAAACTATTTGATTAAACTAAAAGCTTTTGCTGTTTTTCTTGCACTTTTACAGTACCCGGCATTTTAGGATAATTACATATAGTTATGTAGCGCAGTGTCTGTCCGCGCATTTTACTGTCTCTTGTTCGGCTTATAGGCTGTAGTACAGGCTGCTACTGCTATTGCTATTGCTGCGACGACGACGACTACTACTACTACTGCTACTACTGAAGAAGACCATTATTAAATGTTGAATAAGGGAAAAACATTTAATCAAATGTTTTCGTTGTTTCCTTCCTCCCTCCTGGTTTTGGCGGCCCAGTACAATTCAGGAGTAAAAAGTTTATTTTTAAACTCTAGAAACAATTATATCAAGAGATTAATAAAAAGAGGAAAAAAAAAAAAAAAAAAAAAAAAAAAAAAAACCTCCTAAAAGTTGTTACTGCTGCCATATTTATTGCATAGATATATACAGTACCGGAGAGTTCTCTATATTCCTTATATACATATATGTGTGTATGCGCGTGTGTGTGTGTGTGTGTGTGTATGTAAGCAAGAGGAATACGAGTTCAGGTAGAGATGCTAGTATTTAAAGGTATGTGTGTTAATAGCATTTTGATTGAGTTTCCGCGGTTAAGGTGGCGGTCTAAACAACGGCTCATCATTGGCATTAATCAAAATAACATTTGGAGATGGTGGCTAAACTGAGTTCATTCTAGATGAGAGTAAATGATATGTTAACGAAAAAAAAAGCAAAAAAAAAAAAAAAAAACAAGGAAAAAAAATAATAAAAATTTACTAAAAATTCCATATAGCAGTGAAAAGATGGCACACGGCAGACGGTATTTAATCTGTATGACGAGTGGCTTTAGTGTGTTGATGGATTTATGTTCTCACATGTTTCATGGGGTTCGGCATCTCTCTGTGTGCTTGTATGTTTTGCCTGTATTATTAAGTCAAGATTAAGATGTTGTTGTATGCTGCTGCCTTGTGTATAATTTTATAGTGAAACAATTACGCATACATATATTCTTTGTTTTTAAACTATTGTAAAGTAGGCGCTTAAGGGGAGTTTTCAACGCACAACACGACGATTCTATGCGAATTTTATATATTTATATATATATATATATATATATATATGGAATCTCTTCAATCAAACTAATTGAAGACATTAAGTTGTATGTTTGATTGATATTAAGGTTTTTAAAGCTTTTAAGCGAATGAAAGGCAACAAAATTATTATTAAATCAAGTAATTTTAATTTAATAAAAATATTTCATATTCCAGGAAAGCGCAGCTCCGATCAAACGAATTACGAAACAACGAATCTTCAGCCGCCGCAGAGCGTAACAGCAGCTATACCTTCGTATCATCAATTGCCACCAGTTGATCTTTCAGCCGAAAGTATACGTAAAGAAGCCGCACTTGTGTTAGCACAGGCCGAACGTCACAAGAGCACAGCCGAGAACGCTGATAATATACCGACTTTTAGGGTAAGAACGAAACGTAGCGGAGATCCCAAAAAGTTTCATTCCCTGCCTACGCGTAAGAAACGAAAGCCATTAGCACGCAGCAGTAGTGACGCCGCGGCTAAGAAAGCTGCCAAGAAACCTTCCATTTTCAGTATTTTTAATCGTAAAAGTGATACGCAAATTAATCAAGACGAGAGAGACCCGCGCTTCGAAGGAAGTGGTGGCCGCCATCTTGTTAGAAGTAAAAGTGATGTCAGCTCCTTGCCCAATAAACCGAAGAAGCCCAATTTAAAAGACTCGAAGACAACACAAAATCAATCAAGCCATAAGACAGTTACGTCTCAATTGACGCCAATCATAGAAAACGTATCTAATGAGGATTTCTTTGAGGAACAAATCGGCAAACGTGAGCGTCGTAAATCTGATGCCATAACTGATCGAGAAAAGAATGATAGTGCTCTAAATATTTCGCTTGACAATTCTCTAACTCAGAATACCGTAGATGATAAGCTATTGGGTAAAATTCCAATATCGGACGGTATCAGGGAGAAGATTTTAACATTGCAAACCAAGTCTCAGGAAAACATGCACAGCTCGCAATTGCCGGCACAAAAATTGCCGTTAACGAAAGGCAAGACTGTAAACGGTTTAGCCAAACGTTTGTCTATGGAACGCTTCTCCCCACCGCCCCCTCTCACTGGACCGGCCTTTTCCTATATACGACCTAATGATGGCATAACTTATGCTCAGCTAGAACATGAAGATCATGATCTGCGTTTGGGTCAGAGAACATTGCAAAAGAACCGGGACTACAGATCACCGCGTCGCGACTATAGATCACCGTCCAGAGAGCGTTTCACGCCCGATAGGGAATTGCATAAAACCCTTGGCAATCGCAAATCTTTGGATCAAACCGATTTTATAACTAGTCAGAATCATAAAATATCACATCGCAGCAAACAACATTCGCCTAATTATAATCCACACTCAGGTACTACTACCATACATATAGGCGGTTCATTTTCACCCTCGCCCTGGCAGCCGTTGAGTCCACGCAATTTAAGCGATGAAGACGAGGGCTTGGGCATCGAAACACGTAAATATTACGATGACGATTTGCCAAAAATTAGAAGCAAATCACCGGCTGAACCGCCTATAGTACCGAAAATACGTAGCATAACTCCGACACAAGAAAATGGTTTCCATACGCCCGAAAGATACCTTTCACCTAGACGCGAAATGACTCCGCCTCGTCATCACGATGACATGGGTTATCGTAGAGCACGTTTAGAATCTCGTATACTTAATCGACGATTTGGTGAAGTAGGTGGCTTTCATAATGCACGCGAACTTACCCCAAATCGTCATTTACAGCAAGAAGACCGAGAAGAGACTACTTACGAACAATGTACAGTCGCTAAGCGCTACCTCAGCCCTGAACGAGATATTTTAAAGGAACAACGTTTTCATAAACCTGAAGTTGATGAAATTTTAAATAAATACTCGCCCGAACGTTCTCACTTAGATATCATAGCGCCGACGCCTGCGAATCCAAGCATTAGTACATTACCGAAATTGGAGAAGACTTCACGTTACAAGCACACCAAATATTATGATGACGGTCACGGTGGAGTTAAGGAAGTATACGAACGTCAAACTCAAATTGATGCTGACGGTACACCTTATGTGCGTGAGTCGAGACACCGGGAACGTTTGAATTCTTATAGCAACAAAGTTGTTAGAGAATCTTCTCCAACAAATGAGCGCCACTCGCAAAACGATTATGAACCTAAATCGTTAGACTCACAGTTCACGGGCACTGATCAATATCGCTCATCGCCTGAAAACATGAAACGTTACGATATCAATACGGAACGTGTCATAACACCTCATCAAAGCAGCGAAGATCGCTGGCATAGTAGTTTAAAACGTGATAAACTACAGCAGCGTAGTTTTGATAAAGGGGACTCAGGTATCGAAAATGACTTCCGCAAGGAATCATTTAATGGCGACTTACAAACGAGGTAAGTTCAAGGTAATACTTTTAACTAACTCCACTACATAATATATTTGCAGATGGCGTAAACCTTCTACGGCCGATGATATGAGAAGTTGTGAGAATTTCCTAAAAAAAGAGCGTCGCCACTGTGAACAACAGAGACAATGCAAAGATGCGATCGTTTACCGTGAACGTTCTATTGATGATGGCTCTCATTACGATCCTCATTTAGATAAATTTCCTATGAGTAGAACAACATTACGAAGACGAGATCAACCAACACAAACGATACCCGAGCATGAACAGACGACTGTTACAACTCTTAAGCGCTCCAAAAAATTGGGTGGTTTTGAGAAAGTCAAACAACTGTTTACCGGCGCGCATGGTGATAAAAAAGATCCCGAACGAAAAAGTAACAGTAGCAGCACCAGTAGTAGCGCCGGCACACAACAAACAGTACGACCCAAAGATAAAGACAGCAAATATATGGTAAACGAGGAGGAAATGCGTTTAAGATATCAAGAGCATCGTGCTGCTGGCAATGCCTTACGTTTACCAAGTGAGCACAAAAGAGAATCAAAGGTGAGTTTTTGTTTTCGTTTTCGTTTTGCGTCTTCTGAAAATTATTACAAATAGTTCAGTACAATGAGATTGCACCAAGGCATAAGGCATTCAGCAACGAGGACTCCATAGGCCGAATTTGTTCTTAATCACTTAATGACGGCTGTCTGTGTCTCTCTTTCTCAATCGTATTCCTCCGTTTGTCAGTCAATCATCTGAAATTTATAAAGATATTCGAACCTTGGCCGCCAGTCATTATCCATAAAATCGTAGACGGCAGATGTTTCCAGGTTGACCTCATTCGAATGTTAAAGACTTATTAAGTTAAAGGAAAACAACAACAACAATTATTAACTTTTTTTTTTTTTTAATGTGATGCAACCGATTTAAAGGGATAAGCACAAAATCCGTAGTATGCACAATTGTGAGATCATTTAGATATAAGCACATCTTGAATTAGTGCTGAGTGTTCATTAAGCTTAAGCAGGCTTCAGGCCTCCCATCCAAAACTAACTTTACAAAAATATACATAAACTTAATTTGAACGTTCCTCTTTAAAAGTTCAAATCTATTTGGGGAGAAGTTTTCGTCTTTAGTTTAGCTTTCGAAAATTTTCCCAGTTCCAACATAAAAAAAAAAGTCACAATTTTTATAAAAGGAAAGCGAAACTTTCGCTTTCTTATTAGTATTTCTTTCATTTACTCTCGTGCACGTATGTACGAAATTTCTATTGGATCGGGAGAGATAAAGAAAGAAAGAGACATAGATAGAGAGGGAGAGAGAGCAAGAGAGATAGAGAGATGCGCGTGCGCATCAATGCAATGACCTTTTGGAAATTCTTCCCCCTAAAGCAGCCATAAACAGTATAATGACACTGTAATAAAAATTATAGTGTAGTCTTCGTGATAAATGCGAACATGATTTCATTATAATACAAAGCACCAACAATAACAACAATGACAACAAAAATGAAAATCATGGCGCGCATAACTTGAAAAACTGTGCATATGCACAGGAATCACACAGGCACACACACAACATTCTTGATGCAAACTACGTGAGGAAAATAGCTTTGCTTATGCATGTGTGTGTGTGTTTGTGTGTGTGTGTGTGTGTGTGCATTTAATAGTAGAGTATTTAGCTGAAAGAGTAGCAGTGTAAGTAGAAGAGCCGGCCAACATTGCACACACAGCCCAGCATCAAAACACAAAGTCATTTGTAAAATATGTGTAATGTTGTGACAAGCAAGCATACAATAGCTATTTACCTACCGCCACCACCACAACTACCACTGCCCGTCACCATCAAACCTCAGCCATCATCATCATCAAAACAAAACCGGCAATATTTAAGATACTTAAGCAGTAAACGGAAAGATAGCATAAGTTGAAAAAATATTTCTCTCTCTCTCTCTCTCTCTCTCTCTCTCTTCCCGTCACCTTTTGTTTGTTTTGTTTGCTCTTTGTCTTTCTACTCTTAACGCAGAAATGGTGGATGATGTGGTTTTCTTTTTTTGCTTAACTTGCCATTATGCACTTAGTAGCATAGCAGGCAGCGTGTTGGCCATGCAAACAAACGTATATATATATATATATATATATGTATATATGTGTGCAGTGGAGGCGTTAAAATAAAAGAAAACAACAACGACAACGACAGTATTTGTGGTTACATCATCATCATCATCATCACCATCATATTGTTGTCTCGCTATCGTCATCGTCAACAACATCGTCTTCTTTTCTACGTATCGCAAGTTCGAAGACTAAACGAAACGAAACGAAACAAACGAACGAACGAACAAACGTACGAGCATGCATGCATGCATGCAGTGCTACTTTTTTAGGTATTATGCAAGTTGTCTGTTGACATATTGACACCGTTTAAGTTAAAAATCCGGAAAAAATGATTTGCATATTATGAAGTATGCATAAGCATGCCACTGCACAACATACCACACAGCTTAATGCACTATTACATTCATTTATGCATAAGTATGTAATAATGTTTAAGCATCTAGGAAATAGGTTAATGGGTTGGTTGGTTATACACTTTAAGTTCTTCGAAGGTAATGGGAAGTTCAAAAAAGAATTTTAAGGAACAGAAAGGAATGCGCGAAAGAATTTTCATCTGATATATGCATATGGAATTTTTCATAGGCCACTCCCTCGCTTTTTGAAATCCTTATAGAAAAATATTTTTTATTTTTTCGTTTATTTTTATTTTTTTTTGTTTGTTCCATTATTAACTTATTTTTAAAGTTTCGATGTTTGCAAGCGCATGCGGTTGGGCTTCAAATTGATTTATGTATGTATGTGCTTTGAAGGCAATCGTAAGCATTGTACGAAGGATTATGTCAGCCACGATCGTATATAACATAAATAAAATCATTCACTCTGATAAGCTTTGAAAACCGTTCGTTTTGTTTGGTATGCGACAACACACACACGCAGACACATACACACACACACACGTACACGCTTTAATTCTCATATTTCAAAAGTCTTCACTTACGTATTGTGTTGAGAGGATTTTTTTTTTTTTTTATTTTGCATTTTTTGTTATTCGATTTATGAAAATTTTTTATACGATTTCAAAACGAAAGCATCAAGATTGTTTCGCAAACAGAAACACACACACACACACACACACACACACACACACACACACACACATACATACATATATAATTAGTAATTTATGCACAGATTGTTGAAGGATTCGTAATATATGGTTTGATGATGATAAAGGCTTTGCTAAGATCACGATTCTGAATCGATTAATAGTTTGTCCGTTTTCTGTCCTCTTAAATAGTGTATGGTTTAAAAGGTCTTTACGGTTTTTTGTCACTAGATTTATGATGACTAGATGACTCGATGTATCTCACCTGATTGTCTCAAACAAGCATGTGCTTGTTAAGAGATGACATTTCAGCTTACATTTTGAGTGACGATAGTTTTCCAACTCTTTGCTGATGAAAAAACTTGTATTGATTTGAAAATGATTGAAATATCCAAAGAAATACCTTAAGTAATACTTCTCTCTTATGAAAAAGGTAAAAACACTGCAAAAATATGTCGAAATATTTGTGAAATTTACGGCGAGAAGGCTGTGACTGAACGAAGGACTCAAGAGTGGTTTGCTCCGATTCTATTACGGAAATTTTGATATCAAAGATGCACCAAGCTCTGGTCGGCCAGTCACAGAGAAAGTCAATGAAATTTTGCAACTGATGAAGCAAGACGGGCACGCAAGCTGTCAGGAAATAGCGAAGGAACTATACATCAATCACATGACAGTTTGGTATCATTTGAAAAGAGAAGGCTACAAAAAGAAATTCAGAAGAAGACCGAAAAACCGCGGGGATGCTTTATATCATCCATTGTCAAATTATTTCAAGAGATTGCGGACTTTTTACCTTCAAGTTGAAATCCATATCGTGTCTAATTACTAGCAAGTCCACGTAAACTTATTTGACTACAATGTTTTTGATGCTTGAGGTTGTGTTTGACACATTAGCCAATAAATGGTCCTGGATTTTTTTCTATAGGTTTTGAGTAGATTTCTGTCTTTTGGACATATTTGGGGAGATATTTGGGAAGGAATTCTCCTCTTCTTCTCTTCTTCTTTTCCTTTACTTACAAGTATTTTTTTGCGTAGCAGCAGATTGGTTGTCCATTCAAGTTTTAATTTGTGTGGATATACTTTTTACTGATCCTGTGTCCTAATCAAATTTTCTGTGCGATTTGTGAAAACTATCCAAAGAGGAGAAATTTTATTTCTAGCGTTTAAAAGTCATTTGCGCTCGGTTTGTCCTTATTCTGCTTCCACTATTTCCTCGCAGTATCTTGGAAACTGTTGCGCCTTTCGACTCAGTTTTGTATTAGACCACAAGAGCTTTGATAAGAAGATTGATGATCAAAAAATATTTCTCAAGTCGTAAATCACGAAAACATAGAAAATTAGGAGCGAATTACTCTTCCCCCATAGGCTTTCATTGTATGAAGATCGTTTATTTCGCGATTTTCGTCAAGTTAAAATTTTATAAACACGATCGGTCCCTCACTACTCCAACACTACTTTTGAAAATCCGTTTTTTTATGCGGAATGATCCTACAAATAATTCGATGCATTTTAAGAACGCTCCGTCTTTGTACCGAAATATATCCCTACGACAAATTCCATCAGAATATCGCGAGAAAACCTTATAGTTGGGCTAGGCCGACTATCAAATACCGTAGACCACATTCTTTAACATTATTCTTATTTTTGCCATTACATCCTGTTTCTAAATGAGTGTATATTAAAAATAAGATCTCTTTGCAAATAAAGACTTACTTTCCGTACGAATGGATGTGCTCAAGAGATTCAAAAAAATGAGGTGAGTATTCAAAATTCAGCACAAAAACTTGGACTTTTCTGCCTTAAAACAAAACATTTTCCTGAAAATCCGTATAGAAGATAGGTGCGCAAGCCTAAATAGGCCCAGATGTTCCAAATTTGGGGTAATTAATTTTTTTTTTTAAAGCACTATTACAAACTGATTTACATCATGTGATATCATCGAAACTTAGACATTTTTCTCAATATAAATTTGCCTTTTTTGTTATATGAAAAGGGGGTTAAAAAAATTACTCAAGCCGGTCCAAAGTTTTCACACGAATTTGGGATACTGAAATATTATTACTTAACGGCCTTTACGGAAAAATTTTTAAAATTACAATTGTATTCTTTATTATGACTTCTCATATATATAAGAAGTTATATAAGAACTGGTCGAAAGAAGCAACCGATCAAAATTATGTTCCATAGCATTCATCTTTGGGTCATGTCAGTTTATCCAAAATTGGTACATGTACCTTGAACAAAAGATTACATGAGTAGACATCAGACGGACAATCAAGCTTAGATCAATTCAGAAAATGACTCTAAATAAAATGTGGATCTATCTTAAGACCTTTTGCATATTACATACGTACGCACAAACTTAATATACCATGTTCAACAAGTTGTCTAGGGTATAACGATGAATTGTGAATGAAACATAAAAATGATATGACAAACAGATAGACAGACATGCTTAAACCGATTTATTTATTTATTTATTTATTTATTTTAATAATACTTATACATGAAACTCAACTAAACAAATAACAGTCGAGTTCAATTGGCACTTAAAGCAAAACTTAGCATAAGTACAATAAAACAAATAAGAAGGAAAAAAAAGAAAAAAAGCATGTACACAACCAGCATAGAGCCCCACTTACCACCGGTACAGGAGCGAATTGCAAATGAACCCCTAAGCTGTCGCAAACATGCATAAGCCTGGCAACCGATAATAGTTAACAACAATTCGTTTTCGAATCGTAACGACTTTTTAAGGATAAAAGCTAGTTTAAGTAAGACATAGGTAAGCCGCGCGTATTAAGCAATGTTGCTTTAATGGACTTTAAAGAGTCCGAATTGCTTTTGAACAGATTCATTTGAATCTACATAGCACCTATATGAAGGACACCACACAACAGAGGCATATGGGTCTTGTATGGGTCTTACCAAACACATGTACAGCCTTTTCGTAATGTAGGGATCATCAAGCTCTTTGGATTTACTGAGTTGATTGTGGTCTGCAAAAAATGAAAAATTTTTATCATACAAGGGCTCATTTTTTGTACTTTATAACAACAAATGATACAAAATGGCGATTTTTACATATAAATTTATTGATATCGACCGCATAGTTTTATTTTTCGAATAAGAATTTTTTCTTAACGAAAAGTAAAGCCTGATATGCTAACTTATTTTGATACTTTATGGCAAATATAGGAGAATGGTTGCAATAGGCGGGCTGGGTTCAAGTATTGTTGAACAGTCTCGCTTGCGAAAAGACATATTGGCTGGCTCTAGTATGAGAAAGTGTATGTGTAAGTGTTGTTAGAATTAATACAAAATAAATTCATTCTACTTTTACTATAATTATTTAATTACTGAAAATGTATTAAATAATAAAAATTATTATTAGATGATTTGCGTTATTGATAGTCAAGAGTTTTGAAACAACACAGTTAAAATCAAACTCGCGCAAAAAAAAATATTAAAGTCCATGGACATATTTACAATCGCATCTAATGTCACAATTAATGTTTTTCTTTGCTTATTACCTGTAATCGAAACAATGACTTTTCGAGTTGAAATATAGATCTCATGCCGGAACACCTGCAATACCAGAACTAGACGAAGCAAAAGTAATTTCTCTTATCTAGGGCCGGATTAAATCTCGCCAATAGACGAGAGTTGTTTTCTTTGCGTCGTGTGTAAGCGAAAGCTTCATTCAACATTTCACTGTATAATGGATTTGATAGCATCTGAGAAAGTGCTTTCTCGAATAAAGTAAATTGGTTTTCTTCGACATCTTTACACATGGCTAAGACTTGTTAAGAAGAACATTTTTCCTTCTCATGTTATGCCCAAGCAATGATTACATATTCTAACAGCAGTATGATGAAGGATATGTATGCTCGATATCTCACTGCACTGCACTTCTGCTGCGTAGCTGACTGAGTATATAATAGAATATGATAAACTGATTTTGAAAGTGCGCTTCTTCCTTGATTAAGAATTTCTCGTCAAATATTAATTAATGCATTGCTTTAAACGCATTTGAAAAGAACTGCAACGAAGCAATAATTTCGCTACGCTTGAAAGCTTAGCTAGAACACTTGTCAGATTAACTTTACAAATATATATAACGAACATAAAGCATATAGCCAAAGATAAAACAGAATAGAGAAAAAAGACAAAAAAAAAAGAAAAAATGAAACAGCGATAGCTGCTTTAAGTATGGCTTACGGTATCCAAGACGCCCGCAACCACTTTGTTGCAACTAAATGAAAACAGCTTGTTGTCCGCCTGCTTGTCTAACAAAATGACTGACTGAACGATTTTATGGTGGCCTTGGATTTCTAATAAGAGAATAATAATATGAATGAAAACAAGACGATGTAAATACAAACATGAAATTGGCGGATGTGCGCGTTTTGCATTTAAGGGTTTTTTTATTTTTTCTGTTGTTTTTTGATTATTATGATGTTGCTGCCGTTAGTGTTGTTGGATTTTAATTTAACGGATATTGCTACATGACTTGTTAATGAATTGTATTTAAATAAAAAAAAAACAAAATCACTAAACAACACAAGTCGCTCTAACGCTACAAGATTCGCTTTTGTATCCGTTTGAAGAAGTCAAGTAAGAATTTTGAAGCAAATCACGAAGCAATTGTTACTTTTTTTTCCTTCACAAGATTTTTAATCTTGTTCACAAAATTTTGTTTTCATTCAAACAAAAGAAAATTTTTTAAGTTGTTTTCGATGTTGTTTCGATGTGCTTATCCCTCATCCTGTTATTGTAATCCTTCTTAAATAGCATTTGTTTTCGCTTTCGTTTCGTTAAATGAATTTTTCTTTAGAATTTCTCTCTTCTCCATTTACTTGTCGTTAACATCACTTGGTCGATGGGTATATTGCTTTTCATCTTGCATCTTGCATGGTAGCATTGCTTCTTCTCAGGGCAGCAAGAGTAACGATATTAGTTTGGCGGCGATCCAATCATCGACCCATTTTTGCACTTCTTTAACTTTGCGGAACCATGTGCTCGCCAAACCGTGCTGCATGTGATCAAGTGGTAATCAAAAGATGTCGTGAGTGATAAGTACGTTGGGTGTGGCAGAACTTCCCATTCGAACTGCAACAGTACGTTCTTGACAACTCCTGTAACATGAGGACATTTTCAGTAAATTCGTCTCACCACTTGTGCACCGTTGAAACCAGAACCAACAATTGAGATATGATGGAGCAGCGTCACCATAAATTTCTGAAAGCGTTTGATGGACTGCGGCAGCAAACTTCTTCAAATAACTAGCAAAAGTAATGCGAGGTCGAAAATGCAATTTTTAGGCAGCAGTCAGCAAACAATTATGGATTGATTTAGACCTGTTCGATCAGCAGTGTATTTGGTTTGGTTTTTGCTCCGCCGAGCTTAAGTTTTTCTAATTCTCGTCAACTTTTGGGAAAAGCCACTTGCTGGAAAATTAAAAGCAAAGCCTTATAATTTGTTGTAGTAAGCGGGAACTTGCCACTCTCAACCCATAGTAAGCATTAATCTAAGTCTTCTTAGTAATCATTAACCCAAGTCTTTTAGTAGATATTTATTAAAACCATTTGAAAGCTGACTTGTTGACCCATCCGCACACAAAACAACTATTGGCAAACAACTACAACGATTCTTATGAGATATTTTCTATTCCTATTTAAAAAGGAAGTGCGCAAAATTCCAAATTAACCAAATGACACGCCCACGGTTAAGAAAACACTTTACAGTTTTTGGCCACTAGTATGAGGGATGATTACCAGAGACATGTCTTCTTACTTCTTTCTACGGTGAATAAATTCTCAGATCCTATAGAAATTTCGATTCATTTGCTTGTAATTACAAATGCGTGAAGTCGTGCTGTACATGCCGAGTATTTCGTAATGAATACGAAATGAGAAAGCCTCTGTATATTTTCTTTTTTGACAGATATCAAGAGATGTAGAGAAAAGGACGCAACTGGTACACAGGGTAACTCGTACCTAGGGCTACTCCAAACCAAATTGTTAGCGTTGGGCTTTACAATAGCCAATTGCCTAAGCCAGTAAGCAGCAGTTGCAAACAAATCCCATTAAGGAAACTAGGAGTTGCTAAGGCACTCACTCTATTCATTAGATATCACTTGTTTGAATCGATAGCTTATAGCCCTTCTGAGCAATACTTCCGCTACTGTTACTATGACACTGAAAACTGGATCCTCTCGCGAGTTGTTGTTGTCTACTCTATAAAAGATTGGGAGAACTTTGACTAGATATGTTTTTCAAACTTAACCCAAAAGTCATTTAAACACAACACTGAACGTTTTTTAAATATTTCCTCGTTTCGTCCTCAAAACTGAAAAAGAGAAATTGGAAAAGGTATGTCGGTCTATGAGATATCATCATCAGCAAATCAAGGAAGTGTGGGATGAACAATGTCTGCTCTATTGCAACCATTTTTGAAGATTTCCTTCAAGAAAATTCATCTTGCATCGGAGCTTCGTCGATGGCCTAAAAATATATATAAAATTTTTCCATTTTTCCATGTCTGAAGGAAGGGGGCTTTTAACCCTTTACTGAGATTTTTTATATAATTTATGCTGACATTTTATTGTGCCTTAACTTACGAGTCTCAGCAGGTAGTAATAAAAGCAAATGTTGTTATTGTTAAATTCCTCAGGGCACAATATTGAAGATTAGTTGCACATATATATTTAACTTTTTTTCTTATTTTTTTCCTTTTATAATCTAAGCTTAGTTTCAAAAAAAAAAAAAAAAAATAAAAAAAATAGTTAAGACATGCCATTAAATGTAGTATCGAGCAATTGATTGAGAAGCCACAATTGGGACACACCAGCCCAATCGTACATACCTTTACACAATATAATATACACAATAGCATATAAACAAGTTTATTTAAACAAACAACACATCGTGAACAAACCGATTCCAAACAGTAACATGAGATGCCCATAAAAAGCCACACAGAATAATGCAGACAATTGCATATTGCACCTTAGAGTAAGTAATAGTAGTAATAGTAGTAGTGGTAGTAGTGGTAGTAGTAGTAGTACTAGTGATAGTAGTAGTGGTACTTGTAGTAATAATAATAATAATAATAATAGTAGTGGGTGACAAAGGGTGGGTGAGGAGTCGGGCGTGAGGGGGTGGGGCAGCAGGTGGTGCGGCGGAGAAGTGAAAGAAGATTAACTGATAAACAAACGAGAAAAAAAGCCTCGAAAACGTAAACAACATCAAATAAATCGCCATTAATAGTAATAGAGTAAAATTCAGTGAGTCTCTCTTTTACTTTTTCATTTGTTTTGTTTTGTTTCTTGTTTTATGTTTTTTTGGTAACAACCAATATTGACCACAATCCAAATCCAAATTCAAAGTAAGCAAAGACCATATGAAACAGCCTTAACAACAATTGAAGGCTTACCAGAATTTTAGTTTAGTCAACTAAACGAAAACTCAAAGGCAGGTTATTGCTATTGCTGCTATTGTTGCTGTTATTGTTGTTGTTGTTATTGTTCTATAAAAAACCAAACACCTAAAATATATGTGACTGGCTATAAGCAACTATATCCGTGTAAGCGAATATATCTGTGTATGTGTAAGCGTCATTCAAGAAAGGTCTTTACGTTTTAGCCTGTGGTGGTGGTAAGCAATATTGCGGTACTTTTAGTAAAGAGAGTTTACAACAATATAAGCAGGGACGTTAGTTTTTGTTCGTGTTGTCTTTAGCAGCATTCGATCCGATTCGTTCTGCACCATTCATTCTTTGATTTGCTGGTAAATTTGTTGTTGTTGTTGTTGTTGTTGTTGCTGGTTGATTGTGTTGCTGCTGCTGCTGCTGCTGCTGTTGTTGTTATTGTTATTGTTTTGTTGTAAGATTGAGAGATTGTTAACATATGAACTCACGTTTTGGCCTAATAAGGTGGATGCAGGTAAAGTGAAGAATAAACATACACACACACACACACAAACACATACACATACAATTAAATAAGAGACTACTCACACACACACACACACACACACAGATTGACCACATAATCTGCAAAATGTGCTAAAATACGCTATGGCGAAAAAGCATAGATTAAGAAACGACGAGAATGCCCAATAAACACAAAAAGCCATTGAGGGGAAAAATGAGATGCCAAGAAGAATGGTCTTATAGCGCGCATTTTATTTTTGGTATACATTGTCTCTATTAATAATAAGTAACCAAATGAATCTTTATACTTTTACATACACAACTCGGTGCTGGCTGGCACCTGTATTTGTGAATTGTGGTAACAGGTACAAATTCTAATATTACGGTTTTTTATTCGTTCGGTTTGCCTTACTAAAGTATACTTAAAATTTTATTGAACACATTTCTAGATTCCGCTGCATATATCCTATGCATAGATTGTTATGTTAGAGAATCGATAAATAAAGAATCGGATCTTGGATACCCTATATATTAAATTATGTATTAAAAGGTCATCACTGTTTTGATTTTTACTTGAAAGCACAGTGGATTGAAAAGCAATTTTTTTTTTTTTTGGTTCCAAGTTGCAGGTTCCAATTAGCGATCGTACATATGTGCAAAGTATTTTAGGGTTTTCTCTACTTTGCGTGCACACTATCTTACCTGATTTTTGAAACTGAAACAACTTTTAACTTTCCATCTCACTTAGTAAGACTTTAAGAGAGCAAAAGATCGGGCAGACGGGCAAAGAACTCTTTGGGACGACGAACTGATTCATGAATGCAAAGGTTTTCTTACGAAATAGTCGCCAGCGCTATGCTCGATAATGGTGTACGGGGGGTGATATTGCCAGCATTAGGATCGTGTAATCAAATGTTTTTGAATTCAATATCCGTAGCTAATGGTGGTATGGTGGTACTCCTCAACTCATTGCACTCCGTATTTGAAAGGCTCTACCTCGGCCCATGTTTTGATTAAAAACTCACTAGTGTACCATCAGCTTAAGGTTGAGAACCTGATTTCAAGTGCTTTTTGTTACACCTTGGAAACAAGATGATGAAATTAGTATATCTCATTGGTTTGGTGCCGCATATAAAAACTTATTTCGAGTTATGTAATCCTTGACTATTGGTTTGTTTCTAACCATGATATCTTTCTTCTTTTTCAATACAATATATATATACTTTTTAGCTAATTTACTTTTATTGCTGCCTTTTTGACTTTTTTTCCTTTTTTTTTTTTCTTCTTCTTCTTTTTTTCTTGGTTAGAGGGAAGGATTGGCTTATTTATATGTATACACGTATAGATATATATATATATATATATATATATATATATATATATAT